>NC_052066.1:6744107-7046085 GCF_015852505.1 Tachyglossus aculeatus | reverse complement strand
GAAATTCATTCTCGCTGCCATCTTGTACTTCCCAAGCGCTTAGTACAGTGCTCTGAACACAGTAAGCGCTCAATAAATACCATTGATTGATTGATTGCTTGAAGGAAGGGTTTATTGCTGAATTATCACATCTCCCCACTCCTCAATAATAATAATAATAATAATTGTGCTATTCATTCATTCATTCATTCAATCGTATTTATTGAGAGCTTACTGTGTGCAGAGCACTGTGCTAAGCGCTTGGGAAGTCCAAGTTGGCAACATCTAGAGACGGTCCCTACCCAATAGTGGGCTCACAGTCTAGAAGTATTTGTTGAGCACTTACTATGTGCCCGGCACTGCTCTAAGCGCTGGGGTGGATACAAGGTAATCAGGTTGTCCCCCGTGGGGCTCACAGTCTTCATCCCCATTCTACAGATGAGGTAACTGAGGCACAGAGAAGGGAAGTGACTTGCCCGGGGTCACACGGCAGACAAGCGGTGGAGCCGGAATTAGAACCCACAGCCTCTGACTCCGAAGCCCAGGCCCTTGCCACTAAGCCACACTGCTTCTTTTGGTATTTGTTAAACGCTTACTATGTGCCCGGCACCGTTCTAAACGCGGGGATACATACAAGGTGATCAGGTTGTCCCACGTGGGGCTCACAGTCTTCATCCCCATTTTACAGATGAGATCACTGAGGCCCAGGGAAGGGAAGTGGCTTGCCCAAGGTCACCCAGCAGGCAAGTGGTGGAGCCTGGATTAGAACCCACGACCTCTGTCTCCCAAGTCACTAGCCAAGCTGCTTCTCAAGCCCCTGTGCATCAACCAGCAGCAGAAGCAGCGTGGCTCAGTGGAAAGAGCCCGGGCTTTGGAGTCCGAGGTCATGGGTTCAAATCCTGGCTCCGCCAATTGTCAGCTATGTGACTTTGGGCAAGTCACTTCACTTCTCTGGGCCTCAGTTCCCTCATCTGTAAAATGGGGATTAAGGCTGTGAGACAACCTGATCACCTTGTAACCTCCCCAGCACTTAGAACAGTGCTTTGCACATAGTAAGTGCTTAATAGTTTTGTTCTCTGTCTCCCCCTTTTAGACTGTGAGCCCACTGTTGGGTAGGGACTGTCTCTATATGTTGCCAATTTGGACTTCCCAAGCGCTTAATACAGTGCTCTGCACACAGTAAGCGCTCAATAAATACGATTGATGATGATGATGATTAAAAAATAAAAACAACTTGTCACCCCCGACTTTAAAGCCGTCCATCGGCTCGCCCCCTCCTCCCTCCCCTGGCTGCTTTTCTTATAATAATAATAATGAGTAATAACAACTGTGGTACTTGTTAAGCGCTTGCTGTGCGCCAGGCACTGTACTGAACGCTGGGGTTGATTCAAGTTAATCAGATTGGACACAGTCCCTGCCGCACATGGGGCTCACCCAGCTCTGCCAATTGTCAGCTGGGTGACTTTGGGCAAGTCACTTAGCTTCTCTGGGCATGGCTCAGTGGAAAGAGTGCGGGCTTGGGAGTAAGAGGGCATGGATTCGAATCCCACCTCCGCCACTTCATTCATTCATTCATTCAGTCGTATTTATTGAGCGCTTACTTTATGCACAGCACTGTACTAAGCGCTTGGGAAGTCCAAGTTGGCAACATATAGAGACAGTCCCTACCCAACAGTGGGCTCACAGTCTAGAAGACTGGGTCTGGAAGACATATCAGCTGGGTGACTTTGGGCAAGTCACTTCACTTCTCTGGGCCTCAGTTACCTCATCTGGAAAATGGGGATGAAGACTGTGAGCCCCATGTGGGACAATCTGATTACCTTGTATCTCCCTCGGTGCTTAGAACAGTGCTTGGCACATAGTAAGCGCTTAACCAATACCAAAATAATAATTATTATTATTGTAACCTACCCAGTGCTTAGAACAGTGCTTGGCACATAGTAAGCGCTTAACCAATACCAAAATGATTCTTCTTATTATTATTGTAACCTACTCAGCGCTTAGAACAGTGCTTTGCACATAGTAAGAACTTAAATGCCATTATTATTATTATTATTATTATTATTATTATTATTATTATTATCATTATCATTGTCATTATTATTATTATTAATCCCCATTTTACAGATGAGGGAACTGAGGCCCAGAGAAGTGAAGTGGCTTGCCCAAAGTCACACAGTAGATGGGTGGCAGAGCCGGGATTAGAACCCACCATTTCCTAAAATGGTAATAATAATAATAATAATAACAATAATAATAATAATAATAATAATAATAAATGCTTCTCATTTGCAGCATGGTTTAGTGGCTAGAGCCCAGGCTTGAGTGTCAGAGGTTCTGGGTTCTAGTCCCAGCTCCGCCACTTGTCTGCGGTGTGACCTTGGGCAAGTCACTTCACTTCTCTGGGCCTCAGTTCCCTCATCTGTAAAATGGGGATGGAGACTGTGAGCCCCAGGTGGGACAGGGACTGTGTGCCACCCGATTTGCTTGTATCAATCAATCAACCAATCAATCGTATTTATTGAGCGCTTACTGTGTGCAAAGCACTGTACTAAGCGCTTGGGAAGTACAAGTTGGCAACATATAGAGACAGTCCCTACCCAACAGTGGGCTCACAGTCTAAAAGAGTGTATCCACCCCAGCGCTTAGTACAGTGCCTGGCCCATAGGCAGCGCTTAACAAATACCATAATGAATTTAGGCCAGCGCTCAGAACAGCGCTTGGCCCGCAGGAAGAGCTTAATAAGTACCATAATTATTACTCATTATTATTCTCTCAGGCCCTGACTCCATTAGACCGCACTGTTTTTCGGAAAGGAATATTCCCTCTGGAATTCTGCGTTTCCAGACCCTCTTTCCCTTCTTACTCCCAGAGAGCCTTGTAGCTCGGGTTGAAAAAACACTCTGCAGTTCAGTGACTCTCCAAATGGAGCAGGAAAAGATTTTTTCTTCCGTCTCCCCCACTCTTTTAGATTTTATTTTCTCCCACGTCCTCGCTGCGCTCGGCTGCCCAATTTCCTCTCCTCCGGGATTGAGAGCTCGTTGTGAGCACGGAATGTGTCTGTTCATTGTTCTGTTGTCCTCTCCCAAGCGCGTAGTACAGTGTTCTGCACAAAGTGAGCGCTCAAAAAAATGCGACAATGAATATAATAATAATGGCATTTATTAAGCGCTTACTATGTGCAGAGCACTGTTCTAAGTGCTGGGGAATCTACAAGGTGATCAGGTTGTCTCAAAGTCACCCAGCTGATAAGTGGCCGAGCCGGGATTTGAACCCATGACCTCTGACTCCAAAGCCCGGGGTCTTTCCACAGAGCCACGCTGCTTCTCCATGAGAGTACTATGTAATAATAATAATAATAGCAACGATGATGCATTTGTCAAGTGCTTACTAGGTGCAAAGCCCTGTCCTACGCACTGCGGTGGATACAAGGTGATCAGATTGTCCCAAGTGGGGCTCACAGTCTTCATCCCCATTTTACAGATGAGGGAACTGAGGCCCAGAGAAGTTAAGTGACTTGCCCAAAGTCACACAGCTGACAAGTGGCGGAGCTGGGATTTGAACCCATGACCTCTGACTCCAAAGCCCGTGCTTTTTCCACTGAGCCACGCTGCTTCTCTATTATTATGAACAATAATAATAATAATAATAATAATAATGATAATAGCATTTGTTAAGCGCTTACTGTGTGCAAGGCACTGTTCTAAGCAGTGGGGAGGATACAAGGTGATCAGGTTGTCCCACGAGGGGCTCCCAGTTTTCATCCCCACTTTACAGAGGAGGGAACACAGAGAAGTGAAGTGACTTGGCCAAGGTCATCAATCAATCAATCAATCAATCACATTTATTGAGCGCTTACTGTGTGCAGAGCACTGTACTAAGCGCTTGGGAAGTCCAAGTTGGCAACATCTAGAGACGGTCCTGACCCAACAGCGGGCTCACAGTCTAGAAGGGGGAGACAGAGAACAAAACCAAACATATTAACAAAATAAAATGAATAGAATAGATATGTAGCCGACAAGCGGTGGAGCCGGGATTAGAACCCACAACCTCCGACTCCCAAGCCTGGGCTCTTTCCACTGAGCCACGCTGCTTCTCCTAACGAATGAACGATTCAGCCTCGACTCCCTCCTCCAGGTTGGCTCTGGCCAGGCGGCGGTCCGGAGAAGCAGCGTGTCCTCGTGTCAGCATGTTTGAAGACAGCGCGGCTCAGTGGAAAGAGCCCGGGCTTTGGAGTCAGAGGTCATGGGTTCAAATCCCGGCTCCGTCAATTGTCAGCTGTGTGACGTTGGGCAAGTCACTTCACTTCTCTGAGCCTCAGTTCCCTCATCTGTAAAATGGGGATGAAGACTGTGAGCCGCCCCCCGCTGTGGGACAACCTGATCACCTTGTAACCTCCCCAGAGCTTAGAACAGTGCTTTGCACATAGTAAGCGCTTAACAAATACCATCATTATTATTATTATTATTATTAGTGTCAAGAGGTCGGGCCTGGGAGGACTTGGGTTCTAATTCCGTACTCCGCCACTCTTCTGCTGTGTGACCTTGGCCAAGTCACTTCACTTCTCTGAGCCTCAGTTCCCTCATCTGTAAAATGAGGATGAAGACTGTGAGCCGCCCCCCGTGGGACAACCTGATCACCTTGTAACCTCCCCAGGGCTTAGAACAGTGCTTTGCACATAGTAAGCACTTAACAAATACCATCATCATTATTATTATTATTATTAGTGTCAAGAGGCCGGGCCTGGGAGGACTTGGGTTCTAGTTCCGGACTCCGCCACTCTTCTGCTGTGTGACCTTGGCCAAGTCACTTCACTTCTCTGAGCCTCAGTTCCCTCATCTGTAAAATGGGGATGAAGACTGTGAGCCGCCCCCCGTGGGACAACCTGATCACCTTGTAACCTCCCCAGAGCTTAGAACAGTGCTTTGCACATAGTAAGCGCTTAACAAATACCATCATTATTATTATTATTATTATTAGTGTCAAGAGGTCGGGCCTGGGAGGACTTGGGTTCTAATTCCGGACTCCGCCACTCTTCTGCTGTGTGACCTTGGCCAAGTCACTTCCACAGAGAAGCAGCGTGGCTCAGCGGAAAGAGCCCGGGCTTGGGAGTCAGAGGTTGTGGGTTCTGATCCCGGCTCGGCCACTTGTCCGCTGTGTGACTCTGGGCAAGTCACTTCACTTCTCTGCGCCTCAGTTCCCTCATCTGTAAAATGGGAATGAACACTGTAAGCCCCAGGTGGGACAACCTGATGACCTTGTAACTACCCCAGCGCTTAGAACAGCACTTGGCACATAGTGAGCACTTAAGAAATACCACCATTATTATTATTATTATTATTATGAGAAGCAACATGGCTTAGTGGAAAGAGCCTGGGCTTGGGAACCCCAGGTCATGGGTTCTAATCCCTCTCCACCACTTATCAGCTCTCTGACTTTGGGCAAGTCAGTTAATTTCTCTGGGCCTCAGTGACCTCACCTGTAAAATGGGGATGAAGACTGTGAGCCCCATGTGGGACAACCTGATTACCTTCTATCTACCCCAGCGCTTAGAACAGCGCTTGGCACATAGTGAGCACTTAAGAAATACCATCATTATTATTATTATTATTATTATGAGAAGCAGCATGGCTTAGTGGAAAGAGCCTGGGCTTGGGAATCCCAGGTCATGGGTTCTAATCCCTCTCCACCACTTATCAGCTCTCTGACTTTGGGCAAGTCATTTAATTTCTCTGGGCCTCAGTGACCTCATCTGTAAAATGGGGATGAAGACTGTGAGCCCCATGTGGGACAAGTGCTTGGTCCCCTTCTGTTCTCAATCTACACTCACTCCCTTGGTGACCTCATTCGCTCCCACGGCTTCAACTATCATCTCTACGCTGATGACACCCAGATCTCCATCCCTGCCCCTGCTCTCTCCCCCTCCCTCCAGGCTCGCATCTCCTCCTGCCTTCAGGACATCTCCATCTGGATGTCTGCCCGCCACCTAAAGCTCAACATGTCGAAGACTGAGCTCCTTGTCTTCCCTCCCAAACCTTGTCCTCTCCCTGACTTTCCCATCTCTGTTGACGGCACTACCATCCTTCCCGTCTCACAAGCCCGCAACCTCGGTGTCATCCTCGACTCCGCTCTCTCATTCCCCCCTCACATCCGAGCCGTCACCAAAACCTGCCGGTCTCAGCTCCGCAACATTGCCAAGATCCGCCCTTTCCTCTCCATCCAAACTGCTACCCTGCTCATTCAAGCTCTCATCCTATCCTGTCTGGACTACTGCACTAGCCTTCTCTCTGATCTCCCATCCTCGTGTCTCTCTCCACTTCAATCCATACTTCATGCCGCTGCCCGGATTATCTTTGTCCAGAAACGCTCTGGGCATGTTACTCCCGTCCTCAAAACTCTCCAGTGGCTACCGATCAATCTGCGCATCAGGCAGAAACTCCTCACCCTGGGCTTCCAGGCTGTCCATCCCCTGGCCCCCTCCTCCCTCACCTCCCTTCTCTCCTTCTACTACCCAGCCCGCACCCTCCGCTCCTCCACCGCTAATCTCCTCTGCTAATCTCCTCACTGTACCTCGTTCTCGCCTGTCCCGCCGTCGACCCCCGGCCCACGTCCTCCCCCGGGCCCGGAATGCCCCCAATCCCTCTGCCCCTCCGCCAAGCTCGCTCTCTTCCTCCCTTCAAGGCCCTGCTGAGAGCTCACCTCCTCCAGGAGGCCTTCCCAGACTGAGCCCCTTCCTTCCTCTCCCCCTCGTCCCCCTCTCCATCCCCCCATCTTACCTCCTTCCCGTCCCCACAGCACCTGGATATATATATATATATATATATATGGTTGTACATATTTATTACTCTATTTATTTATTTATCTTACTTGTACATTTCTATCCTATTTATTTTATTTTGTTGGTATGTTTGGTTCTGTTCTCTGTCTCCCCCTTTTAGACTGTGAGCCCACTGTTGGGTAGGGACTGTCTCTATGTGTTGCCAATTTGTACTTCCCAAGTGCTTAGTACAGTGCTCTGCACATAGTAAGCGCTCAATAAATATGATTGATTGATTGATTGATTGATTGATTCTATCTACCCCAGCATTTAGAACAGCACTTGGCACATAGTGAGCACTTAAGAAATACCATTATTATTATTACTATTATTATTATTATTATTATTATTATTATTACTATTATTATGGGAAGCAGCGTGGCTTAGTGGAAAGAGCCCGGGCTTGGGAATCCCAGGTCATGGGTTCTAATCCCTCTCCACCACTTATCAGCTCTCTGACTTTGGACAAGTCATTTAATTTCTCTGGGCCTCAGTGACCTCATCTGTAAAATGGGGATTAAGACTATGAGCCCCACGTGGGACAACCAGATGACCTTGTATCTACCCCAGCACTTAGAAAAGTGCTTGGCACATAGTAAGTGCTTAACAAATACCATCATCATTATTATTATTACTTTTCAAAAACAGGTTGGGATAGAGGCCGAGCCTAGGAGTCAGAAGGACCTGGGTTCTAATCCCTGCTCTGCCGCATGTCTGCTGTGTGACCCTGGGTAAGTCACTTCACTTCCCTGTGCCTCAGTTCCCTCATCAGCAAAATGGGGGCTAAGACCGTGAGCCCCACATGGCACAGGGGACCGTGTCCAACCTGATTTGCTTGTATCTCCCCCAGCGCTTAGTACAGTGCTTGGCCCATGTAAGTGCTTCAGAAATACCATAAAAAAAAGGAGATTTTTCCAAACCAGCTCTATGGATGATGTTGAAAATGTCCCAGCTAGAGATATTAAACGCATGTGATCACAGCCCCATGTAATCAATCAATCGTATTTATTGAGCGCTTACTGTGTGCAGAGCAGTGTACTAAGCACTTGGGAAGTACGAATTGGCAACATATAGAGACAGTCCCTACCCAACAGTGGGCTCACAGTCTAAAAGGGGGAGACAGAGAACAAAACCAAACATACTAACAAAATAAAATAAATAGAATAGATATGTACAAGTAAAATAAACTTGTAACTACCTTCATTCATTCATTCATTCCTTTGTATTTATTGAGTGCTTACTGTGTGCAGAGCACTGGACTAAACGCTTGGAAAGTACAATCCTGGCCCCGCTAGTTGTCAGCTGTGTGACTTTGGGCAAGTCACTTCACTTCTCTGTGCCTCAGTTCCCTCATCTGGAAAATAGGGATTTATTATTAAATCGTATTTATTGAGCGCTTACTGTGTGCAGAGCACTGTACTAAGCACTTGGGAAGTCCAATGTAGCAACAGATAGAGACAATCCCTACCCAACAACAGGCTCACAGTCTAGAAGGGGGGAGACAGACAACAAAACAAAACAAATAAATAGACATCATTAGCATCAAGCAGCGTGGCTCAGTGGAAAGAGCCCGGGCTTTGGAGTCAGAGGTGATGGATTCAAATCCCGGCTCTGCCAATTGTCTGCTATGTGAACTTGGGTAAGCCACTTAACCGCTCTGTGCCTCAGTTCCCTCATCTGCAAAATGGGGATGAAGACTGTGAACCTCACGTGGGACAACCTGATTACCTTGCATCTCCCCCAGCGCTTAGAATGGTGTCATCCTCGCCTCGGCTCCCTCATTCATCCCACACATCCAATCCGTCCCCCAAGGCCTGCCGGTCTCACCTTCGCAACATCGCCAAGATCTGCCCCTTCCTCTCCATCCAAACCGCTACCTTGCTGGTTCAGTCTCTCATCCTATCCCGTCTGGACTACTGCATCAGCCTCCTCTCTGATCTCCCATCCTCGTGTCTCTCTCCACTTCAATCCATACTTCATGCTGCTGCCCGGATTATCTTTGTCCAGAAATGCTCTGGGCATATCACTCCTCTCCTCAAAAATCTCCAGTGGCTACCAATCAATCTGCGCATCAGGCAAAAACTCCTCCCCCTGGGCTTCCAGGCTGTCCATCCATCCCCTGGCCCCCTCCTCCCTCACCTCCCTTCTGTCCTTGTCCAGCCCAGCCGGCCCCCTCCGCTCCTCCGCCACTGATCTCCTCACCGTTAGGCCTCGTTCTCGCCTGTCCCGCCATCGACCCCCGGCCCCCGTCCTCCCCAGGGCCCGGAATGCCCCCAATCCCTCTGCCCATCCGCCAAGCTGGCTCTCTTCCTCCCTTCAAAGCCCTACTGAGAGCTCACCTCCTCCAGGAGGCCTTCCCACACTGAGCCCCCTTTTCCCTCTCCTCCTCTCCATCCCCCCGCCCTACCTCCGTCCCCTCCCCACAGCACCTATATATATGTATATAAAAAATAAAAATGAATAAATAAATAAATAATAATAATAACAATAAATAAATAGGAAAATAAATAGAGCAATAAATCTGTACAAATATATATATATATATTTGTACAGATTTATTGCTCTATTTATTTTCCTTGTACCTATTTACTATTCTATTTATTTTGTTAACGATGTGCCTCTAGCTTTAATTCTATTTGTTCTAACGATCTCCCCCTTTTAGACTGTGAGCCCACTGTTGGGTAGGGACTGTCTCTCTATGTTGCCAACTTGGACTTCCCAAGCGCTTAGTACAGTGCTCTGCACACAGTAAGCGCTCAATAAATACGATTGATGATGATGATGATGTCGACATGTTCTGTTTTGTTGTCTGTCTCCCCCTTCTAGACTGTGAGCCCGCTGTTGGGGAGGGACCGTCTCTATAGGTTGCCAACTTGTACTTCCCAACTGCTTAGTACAGTGCTCCGCACACAGTAAGCGCTCAATAAATACGATTGAATGAATGAATGAATGAATGAATGAATGAATGCTTGGCACATAGTAGCGTGGTTCAGTGGAAAAGAGCCCGGGCTTTGGAGTCAGAGGTCATGGGTTCAAATTTTGGCTTCGCCAATTGTCAGCTGTGTGACTTTGGGCAAGTTGTTTAACTTCTCTGGGCCTCAGTTACCTCATCTGTAAAATGGGGATTAAGACTGTGAGCCCCCCATGGGACAACTTGATCACCTTGCAACCTTTCCAGCGCTTAGAACAGTGCTTTGCACATAGTAAGCACTTAATAAATGCCAACATTATTATTATTATTATTATAGTAAGCACTTAACAAATATTATCATTATTATTATTATTATAATTCAGCAACATATAGAGACAATCTCTACCCAACAACGGGCTCACAGTCGGATACCTTGTATCCACCCAAGCGCTGAGTACAGTTTTTGGCACACAGAGAGGCAGCGTGGCTCAGTGGAAAGAGCCCGGGCTTGGAAGTCAGAGGTCATGGGTTCAAATCCCGGCTCCACCACTTGTCAGCCGTGTGACTTTGGGCAAGTCGCTTCACTTCTCTGGGCCTCAACTGCCTCCTCTGGAAAAATGGGGATGAAGACTGTGAGCCCCACGGGGGACAACCCGATCACCTTGTATCTCCCCCAGTGCTTAGAACAGTGCTTGGCACATAGTAAATGCTTAACAAATGCCATTATTATTATTATTATGACTACATTAAACGCTTAACAAATACCATAAAAATGGTTACACAATCTACCCACGATTCCCCAAGCAGCACTGATTTCTCTGTTTTCCTTTTTTTTCCGGGGAAAACACACACCGTTCATTTAGAGGATTCTGGCTCTCCCGAACCCCAGATCTTTAATCAATCAATCAATCGTATTTATTGAGCGCTTACTGTGTGCAGAGCACTGTACTAAGCGCTTGGGAAGTACAAGTTTAATGCGGTATGCCTTCCCACGTAACATTACGCTGACTTTTCCTAAGTAATGAAAGCAGGGCCTGCTCAATAAAATGAAAAGCTCTGAAAACAACTGGGAAATTGGGCTCTAAATATCTATCTTCAGCCCTTCCTAAAATGAAATGCCCTCTGAAAGCAAATGAACAATTTTTTTCCTTTTTAAGTGGCCTGAAATGACGCGTCTTTAAGAGCGTTTGTCGTCATTCACTTGCCCTTTGAGAGCCTCCGCCTGAAAGAGAAATTCTACAGGAGAAAATAAAGGAGTTAATAATATAATCATAATTTATTTATTTATTTATTTTATTCGTACATATCTATTCTATTTATTTTATTTTGTTAGTATGTTTGGTTTTGTTCTCTGCGTCCCCCTTTTAGACTGTGAGCCCACTGTTGGGTAGGGACTGTCTCTATATGTTGCCAATTTGTACTTCCCAAGCGCTTAGTACAGTGCTCTGCACATAGTAAGCGCTCAATCAATACGATTGATGATGATGAATAACATGGTATTTGTTAAGTGCTTACTAGGTGCCAAGCACTGTTCTAAGCGCTGGGATAGATACAAGGCGATCAGGTTGTCCCATGCGGGGCTCACGGTCTTCATCCCCATTTTCCAGAGGAGGAAACTGAGGCACAGAGAAGTGAAGTGACTTGCCCAAAGTCACACAGCTGACAATCGGTGGAGCCGGGATTAGGACCCATGACCTCTGACTCCCAAACCCAGGCTCTTTCCGCTAAGCCATGCTACTTCATGTTGCTCAGGGTCAGCAGGATAGAGGGTCATGGGTTCTAATCCCACCGGTCCACTGGGGGACTTTGGGCAGATGACTTCACTTAATAATAATAATAATGGCGTTTATTAAGCGCTTACTATGTGCCAAGCACTGTTCTAAGCGCTGGGGAGGTTACAAGGTGATCAGGTTGTCCCACGGGGGCTTCACAGTCAATCCCCATTTTACAGATGAGGTCACTGAGGCCCAGAGAAGTGAAGTGACTTGCCCAAAGTCACACAGCTGACAACTGGCGGAGCCGGGATTTGAACCCATGACCACTGACTCCAAAGCCGGGGCTCTTTCCACTGAGCCACGCTGTCATTTCTCTGTGCCTCAGTTCCCTCATCTGGAAAATGGGGGTTGAGACTGTGAGCCCCACGGGGGACGGGGACTGGATCCATCCCGACTTGCTTGTATCTACCCCAGCACTTAGTACAGTGCCTGGCACATAGTAAGCGCTTAAGAAATACCATCATTATTATTATTAGGACGTGATCAGCTGTAAGAATAAATCACTGAGAGAAGGAGAAGCAGCGTGGCTTAGTACGTGACTCAGTGGAAAGGGCCCGGGCTTTGGAGTCAGAGGTTATGGGTTCAAGTCCCGGCTCCGCCACTTGTCAGCTGTGTGACTTTGGGCAAGTCACTTCACTTCTCTGGGCCTCAGTTCCCTCATCTGTAAAATGGGGATTAAGACTGTGAGCCCCAAGTGAGACAACCTGATCATCATCATCATCAATCGTATTTATTGAGCGCTTACTGTGTGCAGAGCACTGTACTAAGCGCTTGGGAAGTACAAGTTGGCAACAGATAGAGACGGTCCCTACCCAACAGTGGGCAGCCTTGTAACCTCCCCAGCGCTTAGAACAGTGCTTTGCACATAGTGAGTGCTTAATAAATACCGTTATTATTATTATTATTGTTAGCGGCAAGAACCCGGTCTTGGGAGTCACAGGTCATGGGTTCTAATCCCAGCTCCACCACTTGTCTGCTGTGTGACCTTGGGTAAGCCACTTAACTTCTCTGTGCCTCAGTTCCCTCATTTGTAAAATGGGGATGAAGACTGTGAGCCCCACATGGGACAACCTGATTACCTTGTATCTACCCCAGCGCTTAGAACAGTGCTGGGCACACAGTGAGCGCTTAACAAGTACTATAATTACTATTATAGACTGCGACTTTTATAGACTTTTAGACTGTGAGCCCACTGTTGGGTAGGGACTGTCTCTATATGTTGCCAACTTGTACTTCCCAAGCGCTTAGTACAGTGCTCTGTACACAGTAAGCGCTCAATAAATATGATTGATTGATTGATTAATTATACTATACACGCTGAGAAGCGGCATGGCTCAGTGGAAAGAGCCCGGGCTTTGGAGTCAGAGGTCGTGGGTTCGAAGCCTGGCTCTGCCACATGTCTGCTGTGTGACCTTGGGCAAGTCACTTAACTTCTCGGAGCCTCAGTTACCTCATCTGTAAGATGGGGATGATGACTGTGAGCCCCACATGGGACAACCTGATCACCTTGTATCCCCCCCAGCGCTTAGAACAGTGCTTTGCACATAGTAAGCGCTTAACAAATGCCATTATTATTATTATTATTATTATTATTATTATTATTATTATCCTTATTATTGTGAATCACTGGTCTGCCAATCGAACTCGTTGTGTTGGCAATGCCCGGGGCTATTATCCCTCCAGGCTCCTGGGCTTCATCTGGCCCCGTCTGAATATTCTCCCTTACTAAATATTGACACCTGTCTACTTGTTTTGTTTTATTGTCGGTCTCCCCCTTCTAGACCGTCTCTACTTGCTGCCGAACTGGACTTTCCAAGCGCTTAGTCCAGTGCTCTGCACACAGTAAGCGCTCAATAAATACAATTGAATGAATTAGCATTTATCATTCTAGCAGCGTGGCTAAGTGGAAAGAGCCCGGGCTTTGGAGTCAGAGGGTATAGGTTCAAATCCCGGCTCCGCCAACTGTCAGCTGCGTGACTTTGGACCAGTCACTTCACTTCTCTGGGCCTCAGTTCCCTCATCTGGAAAATGGGGATGAAGTCTGTGAGCCCCACAGGGGACAACCTGATCACCTTGTAACCTCCCCAGCGCTTAGAACAGAGCTTTGCACATAGTAAGCACTTAACAAATACCATTATTATTATTATTATTATTATTATTAATAATAATAATAATAATGATGTGTGCACATATAATTCAATTTATTTCTATGATGCTATTGATGCCTGTCTACTTGTTTTGTTTTGTTGTCTGTCTCCCCCTTCTAGACTGTGAGCCCGTTGTTGGGTAGGGACCTTCTCTATATGTTGCCGGCTTGTACTTCCCAAGGCTTAGCACAGTGCTCTGCACACAGTAAGCGCTCAATAAATATGATTGAAGGAATGAATGAATGAATACTACGTGATCTCCTCTAGAGTGTAAACTTAGTACAGTGCCTCCCGAAAACAGGCACTTAATCAACACCTCAGATTCACTGACTGAGGCTTAGAAAGAGCCCGGGCTTGGGAGTCAGAGGATGCGGGTTCTAATCTCGCTCTGCCACTTGTCAGCTGTGTGACCTTGGGTGAGCCATTTCACTTCTCTGGGCCTCAGTGATCTCATCTGTAAAATGGGGATTAAGACCGTGAGCTACACGTGGGAAAACCTGATGTTGGAGAAACAGCGGGCTTGGGAGTTAGAGGACGCGGGTTCTAATCCCGGCTCCATCATTTGTCTGCTGTATGACCTTGGGTTTAATTTCTTAAATCACTTAATTTCTCTGGGCCTCAGTGACCTCCTGTGTAAAATGGGGATGAAGACTGTGAGCCCTACATGGGACAACCTGATTACCATTTTTCTCCCCAGCACTTAGAACAGCACTTAGCCCCATAGGAAGTGCTTAACAGAGAAGCAGCGTGGCTTAGTGGTAAGAGCCCGGGCTTTGGAGTCAGAGGTCACGGGTTCAAATCCCAGCTCCACCAACTGTCAGCTGTGTGACTTTGGGCAAGTCACTTCACTTCTCTGGGCCTCAGTTCCCTCATCTGTAAAATGGGGATTAAGGCTGTAAGCCCCCCGTGGGACAAACTGATCACCTTGTACCCTCCCCAGCGCTTAGAACAGTGCATTGCACATAGTAAGCACTTAAGAAATGCCATTATTATTATTATTATTATTATTAACAAATGCCACAATTATTATTATTATTACTATTAACTGGTGCCCTTCAAGGCTCCCTTCAAGGCCCTACTGAGAGCTCACCTCCTCCAGGAGGCCTTCCCAGACTGAGCCCCCTCCTTCCTCTCCCCCTCATCCCCTTCTCCATCCCCCCCGTCTTACCTCCTTCCCTTCCCCACAGCACCTGTATATATGTATATATGTTTGTACAGATTTATTACTCATTTATTTATTTATTTATTTATTTTACTGGTACATATCTATTCTATTTATTTTATTTTGTTAATATGTTTGGTTTTGTTCTCTGTCTCCCCCTTCTAGACTGTGAACCCACTGTTGGGTAGGGAATGTCTCTATATGTTGCCAACTTGTACTTCCCAAGAGCTTAGTACAGTGCTCTGCACACAGTAAGTGCTCAATAAATACGATTGATTGATTCATTGATTGAGTGGGGATTAGAACCCTTGACCTTCTGATCCCAGGCTGGGCTCTATTCATTACACCATGCCGGAAGTCCCGTGGTATTTACTGGGCTCTTACTGCATGCAGAGCACTGTACTAAGCGCTTGGAAGAGGACAATACAACAGAGCTGGTCAGCAGGTTCCCTGCCCACAAGGAGCTCACAGTCTAAACAGACCCAAGCAGGGTGACCAAAATGCGGTAACGTCACCTGCTTGCAATAAACCCAAGGAATTTCTCAGTTATTCATTAAAACGTATTTATTGAGCGCTTACTGTGTGCAGAGCACTGTACTGAGCACTTGGGAAGTCCAATGCAGCAACAGATAGAGACAATCCCTACCCAACAACAGGCTCACAGTCTAGAAGGGGGGAGACAGACAACAAAACAAAACAAATAAATAGACATCATTAGCATCAAGCAGCATGGCTCAGTGGAAAGAGCCCGGGCTTTGGAGTCAGAGGTCCTGGGTTCAAATCCCTGCTCTCTCAATTGTCTGCTATGTGAAATTGGATAAGCCACTTAACTTCTCTGTGCCTCAGTTCCCTCATCTGTAAAATGGGGATGAAGACTGTGAGCCCCACGTGGGACAACCTGATCACCTTGTAACCTCCCCAGTGCTTAAAACAGTGCTTTGCCCATAGTAAGCACTTAATAAATGCCATTATCATTATTATTATTACTATCAAAATAGATAAATAGAATTATAGACATATACATCCCAAGGGCGGCGCCCCCAGCTCCACTGCATGTCTGCTGTGTGGCCTTGGGCGAGTCACTGAGCAGATACCATAAAAAAAAAAGTAAGGGCTTACTATGTGGCAGGCATTGTACTAAGAGCTGGGGTGGATACAAGCTAATTAGGCTGGACACAGTCCCCGTCCCACGTGGGGCTCACCGTCTTCATCCCCATTTGAATAATAATAATAATAATGGCATTTATTAAGCTCTTACTATGTGCAAAGCACTGTTCTAAGCGCTGGGGAGGTTACAAGGTGATCAGGTTGTCCCACGGGGGGCTCACAGTCTTTAACCCCCATTTTACAGCTGAGATAACTGAGGCCCAGAGAAGTGAAGTGACTTGCCCAAAGTCACACAGCTGACAATTGGCGGAGCCAGGATTTGAACCCATGACCTCTGGATTTGAACTGTGGCCAGGGAAGTGAAGTGACTTGCCTGGGGACACCCAGCAGACAAGCAGCAGGGCCGGAATTAGAACCCAGGTCCGTCTGACTCTGGGCCCGGGCTCTAGCCACTAGGCCACGCTGCTACCACATGGAAGGAGCAGGTAATTAAGGGATGACAGCTCTGTGCCTCAGTTTACCTCATCTACAAAATGGGGATGAAGACAGTGAGCCCCATGTGGGACAGAGAATGTGTCCAACCTGATATATATTCCCCTTCTAGAATCTGAGCCTGTTGTTGGGTAGCGACCGTCACTATATGTTGCCCACTTGTACTTCCAAAGCGCTTAGTACAGTGCTCTGCACACAGTAAGCGCTCAATAAATACGATTGAATGAATGAATGAATGAATATCCACCCCAGCGCTTAGTACAGAGACTGACACATAGTAAGCACTTAAATATCACAGTCATTCAATCAATCAATCAATCAATCGTATTTATTGAGCGCTTACTATGTGCAGAGCACTGTACTAAGCGCTTGGGAAGTACAAATTGGCAACACATAGAGACAGTCCCTACCCAACAGTGGGCTCACAGTCTAGAAGGGGGAGACGGACAACAAAACAAAATCAATCAATCAATCAATCGTACATATATATATATATACGTGCATATATACACGATTTTAGTCTTTTAGACTGTGAGCCCACTGTTGGGTAGGGACTGTCTCTATATGTTGCCAACTTGTACTTCCCAAGCGCTTAATACAGTGCTCTGCACACAGTAAGCGCTCAATAAATACGATTGATTGATTGATATATATATATATATAAAATTCTATTTATCTATTCTGATGGTATTGACACCTGTCTCCTTGTTTTGTTTTGTTGTCCGTCTCCCCCTTCTAGACTGCGAGCCCGTTGTTGGGTAGGCCCCGTCTCTATCTGTTGCCGCACTGTACTTTCCAAGCGCTTAGTCCAGTGCTCTGCCCACAGTGAGCGCTCAATAAAATGATTGAATGAATTGAATGAATGAAAGACTTGCTTAATTTCAGCTGTTTTGGTGGCTCGGCTTTCTAACAGCTGAAGGATTTCATTGTGGTTTTTCCTCCGTGAACACGGAAAGCCATTATCGAAGACGTTAAAATAGGTTTGCGCGAGGAGATTGACAACTGTCATTTTGTCTCCCCGTCGCAAGAAACGGATGGGAGGAAATTAATTTTTGCCAAGCCCTCGGCGAGCGGGGCTGGGGGAATGCTAATGGAATCTGCTGGAGCTCAGCCGGAGCCAAAATAATTTGAATCTGACACGGTTTCTTTTTGCCGGTGCATAATATTTCGCATTAAGGTCACAACGGGATTAAGCTCGGTGAAGCTGGACTAAAAGCCGCTAAGATAGGGGTTTTGGCTTCAGACTGCTGAATCAGACTTTGGTCGATTAATAATAATGACGGTATTTGATGATGGCATTTATTAAGCACTTACTACGTGCAAAGCACTGTTTTAAGCGCTGGAGAGGTTACAAGGTGATCAGGTTGTCCCACGGGGGGCTCACAGTCTTAATTTCCATTTTACAGATGAGGGAATTGAGGCACAGAGAATGTTGGTATTTGTTAAGCGCTTACTATGTGCCAAGCACTGTTCTAAGCACTGGGGGGGATACAAGGTAATCAGGTTGTCCCTCGTGGGGCTCACAGTCTTCATCCCCATTTTACAGATGAATAATGATGATGGCATTTATTAAGCGCCTACTATGTGCAAAACACTATTCTTAGCGCTGGGGGGGATACAAGGTGATCAGGTTGTCCCATGGGGGGGCTCATAGTCTTCATCCCCATTTTACAGATGAGGGAACTGAGGCACAGAGAAGTTAAGTGACTTGCCCAAAGTCACACAGCTGACAATTGGCGGAGCCGGGATTTGAACCTATGATCACTGACTCCAAAGCCAGGGCTCTTTCCATTGAGCCACGCTGCTTCTTAGAATAATAATAATAATAATCATGGCATTTATTAAGCGCTAACTATGTGCAAAGCACTGTTCTAAGTGCTGGGGGGATGCAAGGTGATCAGTTTGTCCCACAGGAGGCTCACAGCATTCATCCCCATTTTACAGTTGAGGGAACTGAGGCCCAGGGAAGTTAAGTGACTTCCCTGAAGTCACACAGCTGACAATTGGCGGAGCCGGGATTTGAACCTATGATCACTGACTCCAAAGCCCGGGCTCTTCCCACTGAGCCACGCTGCTTCTTAGAACAATAATAATAATGGCATTTATTAAGCACTTACTATGTGCAAAGCACTGTTCTAAGCACTAGGAAGGTTACAAGGTGATCAGTTTGTCCCACGGGAGCTCACAGTATTCATCCCCATTTTACAGTTGAGGGAACTGAGGCCCAGAGAAGATAAGTGACTTGCCCAAGGTCACCCAGCTGACATTTGGCGGAGCTGGGATTTGAACCCGTGACCTCTGACTCCAAAGCCCGGGCTCTTTCCACTGAGCCACGCTGCTCCTCTAACTTGCCCAAAGTCACACAGCTGACAAGTGGCAGAGCCGGGATTTGAACTCATGATCACTGATTCCAAAGCCCGGGCTCTTTCCACTGAGCCACACTGCTTCTCTATTTCTTAAGCACTTACTACACATAGCGCTTAACAAATACCAAAATTATTATTATGTGCCAAGCACTGTCCTAAGCGGTGGGGGAGATACAAGGCCATCACATTGATCACAATCTCAGTCCCACATGGTGCTCACAGTCTTAACTCTCATTTTCCAGATGAGGGAACTGAGGCCCCGAGAATCAATCAATCGTATTTATTGAGCGCTTACTGTGAGCAGAGCACTGTACTAAGCGCTTGGGAAGTCCAAGTTGGCAACATATAGAGACAGTCCCTACCCAACAGTGGGCTCACAGTCTAGAAGTGAAGCGACTCACCCAACGTCACCCAGCGGACATGTGGCCGAGCCGGGATTAGAACCCAGGTCCTTCTGACTCTTAAACCCGGGCTCTAGATGCTAAGCCACGCTGTACCTTCTAGACTGTGAGCCCACTGTTGGGTAGGGACTGTCTCTATATGTTGCCAACTTGGACTTCCCAAGCGCTTAGTACAGTGCTCTGCACACAGTAAGCGCTCAATAAATACGATTGATGATGATGATGTACCTTCTAGACTGTGAGCCCACTGTTGGGTAGGGACTGTCTCTATATGTTGCCAACTTGGACTTCCCAAGCGCTTAGTACAGTGCTCTGCACACAGTAAGCGCTCAATAAATATAATAATAATAATAATAATAATAATGGCATTTATTAAGTGCTTACTATGTGCAAAGCACTGTTCTAAGCGCTGGGGAGGGTACAAGGTGATAAGGCTGTCCCACGGGGGGCTCACAGTCTTCATCCCCATTTTACAGATGAGGAAACTGAAGCCCAGAGAAGTTAAGTGATTTGCCCAAAGTCACACAGCTGACAAGTGGCAGAGCCGGGATTTGAACCCGTGACCTCTGACTCCAAAGCCCGGGCTCTTTCCACTGAGCCACGCTGCTTCTCTGAGCCACGCTGCTTCTCCAATATGATTGATTGATTGACTGATTAGACCTGACAAGCTCAAAACAGAAATTCCTCGTCTTCCCACCCAAACCCTGTCCTATCCCGGACTTTCCCATCCCTGTAGACGGCACCACAATCCTTCCCGCCTCACAATCCCTTAGCCTTGGCGTTATCCTTGACTCCTTATATACTCAATCCGTCACTAAATCCCGTCGGTCTCACCTTCACAACATGGCTAAAATCCGCCCTTTCCTCTCCATCCAAACCACTACCAGGTTAATGCAATCCCTCATCCTCTCCCGCCTGGATAATAATAATAATAATAATAATAATAATAATAATAATAAAAATGGCATTTGTTAAGCGCTTACTATGTGCAAAGCACTGTTCTAAGTGCTGGGGGGATACAGTGGGATCAAGTTGTCCCACATGGGGATCACAGTTTTAATACCCATTTTACAGATGAGGTAACTGAGGCTCAGAGAAGTTAAGTGACTTGCCCAAGGTCACTCAGCAGAAATGTGGTGGAGCCGGGATTCAAACCCATGACCTCTGACTCCAAAGCCCAGGCATCAGGGAGCAGCGTGGCTCAGTGGAAAGAGCACGGGCTTTGGAGTCGGAGGCCATGGGTTCAAATCCTGGCTCCGCCAACTCACAGCTGTGTGACTTTGGGCAAGTCACTTCACTTCTCTGGGCCTCAGTTCCCTCATCTGTAAAATGGGGATGAAGACTGTGAGCCCCCCGTGGGATAACCTGATCACCTTGTAACCTCCCCAGAGCTTAAGAACAGTGCTTGGCACATAGTAAGCGCTTAATAAATGCCATTATTTATTTATTAGTAGTCTTTTAGACTAATATTATTATATTATTTAGTCTTTTAGACTGTGAGCCCACCTTTTAGACTGTGAGCCCACTGTTGGGTAGGGAATGTCTCTATATGTTGCCAATTTGTACTTCCCAAGCGCTTAGTACAGTGCTCTGCACACAGTAAGCGCTCAATAAATACGATTGATGATGATGATTATTATTATTATTATTATCAGCCTCCTCACTGACGTCCCGGCCTCCTTTCTCTCCCCACTCCAGTGCAGACTTCACTTTGCTCGCATCAATTTTCTTCAAAACCATTGAGGACCTATTTCCCCACAGCTCCAAAAACTCCGGCAGTTGCCCATCCACTTCCAAACTCATTCAGTCAGTCGTATTTATTGAGTGCTTCCTGTGTGCAGAGCACTGGACTAATCAATCAATCAATCAATCGTATTTATTGAGGGCTTACTGTGTGCAGACCACTGGACTAAGCGCTTGGAAAGTCCAATTTGGCAACAAAGAGAGACAATCGCTACTCAACACCGGGCTCACAGTCTAGACAGACAACAAAACAAAACAAGTAGACAGGCAAATCAAACAAAAACTCCTCACCACTGGCTTTAAGGCAGTAAGCACTCAATAAATTCAACTCAATGAACGAATTTCATTCATTTATTCGACCGTATTTATTGAGCGCTTACTGTGTGCAGAGCACTGTACTAAGCGCTTGGGAAGTCCAAGTTGGCAACATATAGGGGCGGTCCCTACCCAACAGTGGGCTCACAGTCTAGAAGGGGGAGACAGACAACCAAACAAAACATATTAACAAAGTAAAATAAATAGAATAGTAAATATGTACAAGCAAAATAGAGTAATAAATATGTACAAACATATATACAGGTGCTGTGGGGAGGGGAAGGAGGGAGGGTGGGGGGGATGAGGAGGGGGCTCAGTCTGGGAAGGCCTCTGTGCCTCAGTTCCCTCATCTGTAAAATGGGGATGAGAGGGTGAGCCCCACGGGGGACAGGGACTGTGTCTGACCTGATTAACTTGTATTCATTCATTCAATCGTATTCATTCATTCATTCATTCATTCGATCGTATTTATTGAGCGCTTACTGTGTGCAGAGCACTGGACTAAGCACTTGGGAAGTACAAGTCGGCAACAGATCAATCAATCAATCGTATTTATTGAGCGCTTACGGTGTGCAGAGCACTGTACTAAGCGCTTGGGAAGTATAAGTCGGCAAATATAGAGACAGTCAATCAATCAATCAATCAACCAATCGTATTTATTGAGCACTTACTGTGTGCAGAGCACTGTACTAAGCGCTTGGGAAGTACAAGTTGGCAACATATAGAGACAGTCAATCAATCAATCAATCAACCAATCGTATTTATTGAGCACTTACTGTGTGCAGAGCACTGTACTAAGCGCTTGGGAAGTACAAGACAGAGACGGTCCCTACCCGACAACGGGCTCACAGTCTAGAAGGGGGAGACAGACAACAAAACAAAACATGTGGACAGGTGTCAAAATCGTCAGAACAAACAGAATTAAAGCTCTATGCACATCATTAACAAAATAAATAGAATAGTAAATATGTACAAGTAAAATAGAGTAATAAATCTGTACAAATATATATACAAGGGCTGTGGGGAGGGGAAGGAGGTAGGGTGGAGGGGATGGGGAGGTATCTCCCTCAGTGCTTAGACTGTGCTTGGCACATAGTAAACACTTAACAAATGCCAACATTATTATTATTATTATTATTATTATTATTATTATTATTATTATTACTGCTCTCCATGGGAAAAGAAGGCCCCTGAGCCTGGTACTCTCATTTATTGAGCAATTGAGAGCATTTATTGAGCTCTTACTGCATGCAAAGCATTGTTCTAAGCGCTTGGGGTAGTGCAATACAACAATAAACACATACTTTCCTTGCCCACAATGAGCTGATAGTCTAGAGGGAGAGACAGACATGAATAGAAATAATAATAATAATAATAATGGCATTTGTTAAGCGCTTACTACGTGCAAAGCACTGTTCTAAGTGCCGGGGAGGTTACAAGGTAATCAGGCTGTTCCATGGGGGGCTCACAGTTTTAATCCCCATTTTCCAGATGAGGGAACTGAGGCCCAGAGAAGTTCAGTGACTTGCCCAAAGTCACACAGCTGACAGTTGGCGGAGCCGGGATTTGAACCCATGACCTCTGACTCCAAAGCCCGGGCTCTTTCCACTGAGCCACGCTGCTTCTCAATAAGGCAGCATAAATGAATAAATAATGGATGTGGACACCAGTGGTGTGGGGCTGGGAAGGGGGGATGAAGAAAGGGAGCGAGTCAGGGCGACGCGGAAGGGAGGGGGAGAAGAGGAAAGGAGGGCGCAGTCAGGGAAGGCTTCTTGGAGGAGGTGGGCCTTCCCCCTCCTCCCCTCCCCCTCTCCCCCTCGTCCCCCTCTCCATCCCCCCATCTTACCTCCTTCCCTTCCCCACAGCACCTGTATATATGTATATATGTTTGTACATATTTATTACTCTATTTATTTATTTATTTTACTTGTACATATCTATTCTATTTATTTTATTTTGTTAGTATGTTTGGTTTTGTTCTCTGTCTCCCCCTTTTAGACTGTGAGCCCACTGTTGGGTAGGGACTGTCTCTATATGTTGCCAATTTGTACTTCCCAAGCGCTTAGTACAGTGCTCTGCACATAGTAAGCACTCAATAAATACGATTGATGATAATGATGATGATGATAAGGCTTTGAAGGCGGCGGAGTTTTGACTGGTAGCTTATGGCCTTCCACCCGCTAGCCACTGGGCAAGCTGGGAATGGCACGGGCAAGCCTCTGCTTCACTCTCCCTCCCGTAGCCGACACTGTAGAGGACTGGAAACTCTCTGGGTGCCATCCTATGAGGTGGCTTGGGACAGTAATAATAATAATAATAATAATAATGATGGCATCTATGGAGCGCTTACTATGTGCAAAGCACTGTTCTAAGCGCTGGGGAGGTTACAAGGTGATCAGGTTGTCCCACGGGGGGGCTCACAGTCTTAATCCCCATTTTTACAGATGAGTTAACTGAGGCCCAGAGAAGTGAAGTGACTTGCCCAAAGTCACCCAGCTGACAAGTAGCCAAGCCGGGATTTGAACCCATGACCTCTGACTCCAATGCCCGGGCTCTTTCCACAGAGCCACGTTGCTTCTCCATGAGAGTACTATGCAATAATAATAATAATGATGATGCATTTGTCAAGTGCTTACTAGGTGCAAAGCCCTGTCCTACGCACTGCGGTGGATACAAGGTGATCAGGTTGTCCCAAGTGGGGCTCACAGTCTTCATCCCCATTTTACAGATGAGGGAACTGAGGCACAGAGAAGTGAAGTGACTTGCCCAAAGTCACCCAGCTGACAAGTGGCGGAGCCAGAATTTGAACCCATGACCTCTGACTTGTTCTTCCCAAGAGCTTAGTACAGTGCTCTGCACACAATAAGCGCTCAATGAATATGATTGATTGATTGATTATTTTATTTATTTTATTGATATGTTTGGTTTTGTTCTCTGTCTCCCCCTTCTAGACTGTGATCCCGCTGTTGGGTAGGGACCATCTCTATATGTTGCCAACTTGTACTTCCCAAGTGCTTAGTACAGTGCTCTGCACACAGTAAGTGCTCAATAAATACGATTGATTGATTGAATGATTGATTGACTGACTCCAAAGCCCAGGCTCTTTCCACAGAGCCATGCTGCTTCTCCATGAGAGTACTATGCAATAATAATAATAACGATGATGCATTTGTCAAGTGCTTACTAGGTGCAAAGCCCTGTCCTACACACTGCGGTGGATACAAGGTGATCAGATTGTCCCAAGTGGGGCTCACAGTCTTCATCCCCATTTTACAGATGAGGGAACTGAGGCCCAGAGAAGTGAAGTGACTTGCCCAAAGTCACCCAGCTGACAAGTGGCAGAGCCGGGATTTGAACCCATGACCTCTGACTCCAAAGCCCGGGCTCTTTCCACAGAGCCACGCTGCTTCTCCATAAGAGTACAATCAATCAATCAACCAATCGTATTTATTGAGCGCTTACTGTGTGCAGAGCACTTTACTAAGTGCTTGGGAAGTACAAGTTGGCAACATATAGAGACAGTCCCTACCCAACGGTGGGCTCACAGTCTAAAAGGGGGAGACAGAGAACAAAACCAAACATACTAACAAAATAAAATAAATAGAATAGATGTGTACAAGATAAATAAATAAATAGAGTAATAAATATGTACAAACATATATCCATATATACAGGTGCTGTGGGGAAGGGAAGGAGGTAAGACGGGGGGATGGAGAGGGGGACGAGAAGGAGAGGAAGGAAGGGGCTCTGTCTGGGAAGGCCTCCTGGAGGAGGTGAACTCTCAGTAGGGGCTTGTATTATTACTTATTATTATGTAATAATAATAATAATGATGACGCATTTGTCAAGTGCTTACTGTGTGCGAAGTACTGTCCTAAGCACTGGGGGGATACAAGGTGATCAGGTTGTCCCCCGTGGGGCTCACAGTCTTCATTCCCATTTTCCAGATGAGGGAACTGAGGCCCAGAGAAGTGAAGTGGCTTGCCCAAAGTCACACAGCTGACTAGCGGAGGAGCCAGGATTAGAACTCACGACCTCTGACTCCCAAACCCGGGCTCTTGACACTGAGCCATGCTGCTTCTCATGTAACAAGAGAGCTGACACGTTCCCTGCCCACAAGGAACTAACAGTCTAGAGGGGGAGAGGGACATGAATAAAAATCAATAAATGAGGGATGGGGATATAAGTGGTGTGGGGATGGGATGGGGGGATAATAATAATAATTGGCATTTGTTCAGCGCTTACTATGTGCAAAGCACTGTTCTAAGCACTGAGGAGGATACAGGGTGATCAGGTTGTCCCATGTGGGGCTCACAATCTTAATCCCCATTTTACAGATGAGGTAACTGAGGCCCAGAGAAGTTAAGTGACTTGCCCAAGATCACCCAGCAGACATGTGGTGGAGTCGGGATTCAAGCCCATGACCTCTGACTCCAAAGCCCGGGCTCTTTCCACTGAACCACACTGCTTCTCTAAAGAAAAGGAGCAAGCCAGGATGATGCCTAAGGGAGTGAACCTCAGTTTCCTCCTCTGGAAAATGGGGATCAATCAATCAATCAATCGTATTTATTGAGCGCTTACTGTGTGCAGAGCACTGTACTAAGCGCTTGGGAAGTCCAAGTTGGCAACGTATAGAGACGGTCCCTACCCAACAGTGGGCTCACAGTCTAGAAAGGGGAGACAGAGAACAAAACCAAACATATTAACAAAATAAAATAAGTAGAATAGATATGTACAAGTAAAATAAATAAATAAATAAATAAATAAATAAATAGAGTAATTAATATGTACAAACATATATCCATATATCCAGGTGCTGTGAGGAAGGGAAGGAGGGAAGGCGGGGGGGATGGAGAGGGGGATGAGGGGGAGAGGAAGGAGGGGGCTCAGTCTGGGAAGGCCTCCTGGAAGGCCTTCCCTGTCTTCCCAGCCCCCAGTCAATTATTCAATCGTATTCATTCAAAGCACTGTACTACGAGCGTGGCTCAGTGGAAAGAGCCCGGGCTTTGGAGTCAGAGGTCATGGGTTCAAATCCCGGCTCCACCACCTGTCAGCTGGGTGACTTTGGGCAAGTCGCTTCACTTCCCTGTGCCTCAGTGACCTCATCTGGAAAATGGGGGATGAAGACTGTGAGCGCCCCGTGGGACAACCTGATCACCTCGTAACCTCCCCAGCGCTTAGAACAGTGCTTGGCACATAGTAAGTGTAAGTATAGTATATCATCATCATCATCATCATGTTGCCAACTTGTACTTCCCAAGCGCTTAGTGCAGTGCTCTGCACACAGTAAGAGCTCAATAAATAGGGAAGCAGCATGTCTAAGTGGAAAGAGCCCGGGCATTGGAGTCAGAGATTATGGGTTCAAATCCCAGCTCCGCCACTTGTCAGCTGTGTGACTTTGGGCAAGTCACTTCACTTCTCTGGGCCTCAGTTACCTCATCTGTAGAATGGGGATGAAGACTGTGAGCCCCACGGGGGACAACCTGATTACCTTGTATCCACCCCAGCGCTTAGAGCAGTGCTTGGCACATAGTAAGCGCTTAACAAATGCCATCATTATTATTATTATTGTCAGCCTCCTCGCTGACCTCCCAGCCTCCTCTCTCTCCCCACTCCAGTCTATGTGCCAAGCACTGTTCTAAGCGCTGGGGAGGTTACAAGGTGATCAGGTTGTCCCACGTGGTGCTCACAGTCTTCATCCCCATTTTACAGATGAGGGAACTGAGGCACAGAGAAGTGCAATGACTTGCCCAAGGTCACACAGCTGACAAGTGGAGAAGCAATAAACAGACACATTCCCTGCATTGTTGTTGTTCATTCATTCATTCATTCAATCATATTTATTGAGCGCTTACTGGGTGCAGAGCACTGTACTAAGTGCTTGGAAAGTACAGGTTGGTAACATATAGAAGCAGAAGCAGCATGGCTCAATGGAAAGAGCCCGGGCTTGGGAGTCAGAGGTCATGGGTTCAAATCCCGGCTCCGCCAATTATCAGCTGTGTGACTTTGGGCAAGTCACTTCACTTCTCTGGGCCTCAGTTACCTCATCTGTAAAATGGGATGAAGACTGTGAGCCCCCCGTGGGACAACCTGATCACCTTGTAACCTCCCCAGTGCTTAGAACAGTGCTTGGCATATAGTAAGTATAAGTATAGTATATGTTGCCAACTTGTATTTCCCAAGCATTTAGTACAGTGCTCTGCACACAGTGAGCGCTCAATAAATAGGGAAACAGTGTGGCTCAGTCGAAAGAGCCCGGGCTTTGGAATCAGAGGTCATGGGTTCAAATCCCGGCTCCACCAGCTGTCAGCTGTGTGACTTTGGACAAGTCACTTCACTTCTCTGGGCCTCAGTTACCTCATCTGTAGAATGGGGATGAAGACTGTGTGCCCCCCCCCCCCCCCCCCATGGGACAACCTGATTACCTTGTATCCACCCCAGCGCTTACAGCAGTGCTTGGCACATAGTAAGCGCTTAATAAATTCCATTATTAGTATTATTATTCTAAATAATAATAAATGCCGTCATTATTTTTAGACTGTGAGCCCACTGTTGGGTAGGGACGGTCTCTATATGTTGCCAACTTGTACTTCCCAAGCGCTTAGTACAGTGCTCTGCACACAGTAAGCGCTCAATAAATACGATTGACGGTTGATTATTATTACTATAAATATGACTCAATGAATGAATAGTAAGCTAAACACGAGAATGAATGAATAAATAGTAAGTACTTAATAAATGCCATCATTATTATTATTATTACTACTAAGCGCTCGGGAGAGCGCAATACAACAATAAAGAGACACTTTCCCTACCCACAATGAGCTCACAGCCTAGAGGGGAAGGCAGACATGAATAGACATAAATAAATATATTAAAAATATATGTAAGTGCCGTGGGGTTGGGAGGGAGGATGAATAAAGGGAGCAAGTCATCCTTGTGTGACCTGCTTATGTCGTACTTTTCCCAGTGCTTAGCACAGTGCTTGATACGTACAAAGCTTTTACACATTCATTCAATCATTGGATTGTATTAAGCGCTTATTGTATGCAGGGCACTGTACTAAGCACTTAGGAGAGGCAATAAGACAAGAAAAGCAGCATGGAGTAGTCCAGTGCTCTGCACACAGTAAGCGCTCAATAAATACGATTGAATGAATGAATGATAGAGCTTGGGCTTGGGAGTCAGAGGTCGTGGGTTCAAATCCCGGCTCCGCCAACTGTCAACCGTGTGACTTTGGGCAAGTCACTTCACTTCTCTGGGCCTCAGTTCCCTCATCTGTCAAATGGGGATGAAGACTGGGAGCCCCACGGGGGACAACCTGGTCAATCAATCAATCAATCAATCAATCGTATTTATTGAACACTTACTGTGTGCAGAGCACTGTACTAAGCGCTTGGGAAGTACAAGTTGGCAACATATAGAGACGGTCCCTACCCAACAGTGGGCTCACAATTGTATCCCCCCAGTGCCTAGAACAGTGCTTGGCACATAGGAAGCAGCGTGACTCAGTGGGAAGAGCCCGGGTTTTGGAGTCAGAGGTCATGGGTTCAAATCCCGGCTCCGCCACATGTCTGCTGTGTGACCTTGGGCAAGTCACTTAACTTCTCTGAGCCTCAGTTACCTCATATGTAAAATGGGGATGAAGACTGTGAGCCCCACGTGGGACAACATGATCACCTTGTATCCCCCCAGTGCTTAGAACAGTGCTTTGGACATAGTAAGCGCTTAACAAATGCCATCTTATTGTTATTATATTATTATTACCCGTAAAATGGGGATTGAGACTTTGAGCCCCACGTGGAACAGGGGCTGTGTCCAGCCCAATCTGTTTGTATCCACCCCAGTGCTTAGTACAGTGCCTGGCACATAGTACGCGCTTAACAAATACCACAATTAATTAATTAACAATGAACAGGCACATTCCCTGCCCACAACGAGCTTACAGTGTGGCTCAGTGGAAAGAGCCCAGGCTTGGGAGTCAGAGGTCGTGGGTTCTAATCCCGGCTCTGCCGCTTGTCAGCTGTGTGACTTTGGGCAAGTCACTTCACTTCTCTGTGCCTCGGTTACCTCATCTGGAAAATGGGGATGAAGGCTGTGAGCCCCACGTGGGACAACCTGATCACCTTGTATCCTCCCCAGCCCTTAGAATAGTGCTTTGCACATAGTAAGTGCTTAATAAATGCCATCATTAAGAGCATGGGCTTTAGAGTCAGAGGTCATGGGTTCGAATACCAGCTCCGCCACATGTCTGCTGTGTGACCTTGGGCAAGTCACTTAACTTCTCAGAGCCTTAGTTACCTCATCTGTAAAATGGGGATTAAGACTGTGAGCCCCCCATGGGACAACCTGATCACCTTATAACCTCCCCAGAACTTAGAACCGTGCCTTGTTCACTTCAAGTTTATCCTTTCCTGCCTCAACTCTGCCCTCTCCTCTGCCAGACAAAACTATTTCTCCTCCCTTATTGACACCCATGCCCATCATCCCCGTCAGCTCTTCCGTACATTTAACTCCCTTCTCAGGCCCCCTGTTCCTCCCCCTCCTCCATCCCTCACCCCCAACGATCTGGCCTCCTACTTCATTAGAAAAATGTAACTCCATCAGGTCTGAGCTCCCCAAAGTCACCCATCCCCCTTCTCCAACCCCCTGGCTCTCAACCCTCTCTGCTACTCTCCCATCCTTCCCAGCAGAATCTTCAGAGGAGCTCTCCTCCCTCCTCTCAAGTGCTACTCCGGCCACCTGTGCTTCTGACCCCATTCCCTCTCATTTTATGAAATCTCTCGCCCCTTCCCTCCTCCCCTCCTTAACATCCATCTTCATCAGCTCACTCTCCACTGGTTCCTTCCCCTCTGCCTTCAAACACTTCCACGTCTCCCCCAACCTAAAAAAACCCCTCTTGACCCCACCTCCCCTTCTAGTGATGGCCCTATCTCCCTCCTACCATTCCTTTCCAAACTCCTAGAACGAGTCATCTACACGCGCTGCCTCGAATTCCTCAATGCCAACTCTCTCCTCGGTCCCCTCCAATCTGGCTTCCGTCCCCTCCGCTCCACCAAAACTGCCCTCTCAAAATTCACCGATGACCTCCTTCTTGCCAAATCCAACGGCTCCTACTCTATCCTGATCCTCCTCGACCTCTCAGCTGCCTTTGACACTGTGGCCCACCCCCTTCTCCTCAACACGCTATCCAACCTTGGCTTCACCGACTCCGTCCTCTCCTGGTTCTCCTCTTATCTCTCCGGTCATTCATTCTCAGTCTCTTTTGCAGGCTCCTCCTCCCCCTCCCATCCCCTTACTGTGGGGGTTCCTCAAGGGTCAGTTCTCAGTCCCCTTCTGTTCTCTATCTACACTCACTCCCTTGGTGACCTCATTCGCTCCCACGGCTTCAACTATCATCTCTACGCTGATGACACCCAAATCTCCATCTCTGCCCCTGCTCTCTCTCCCTCCCTTCAGGCTCGCGTCTCCTCCTGCCTTTAGAACATCTCTATCTGGATGTCTGCCCACCATCTAAAACTCAATATATCCAAGACTGAACTCCTTATCTTCCCTCCCAAACCCTGCCCTCTCCCTGACTTTCCCATCACTGTAGACGGCACTATCATCCTTCCCATTTCACAAGCTCATCTGTAAAATGGGGATGAAGACTGTGAGCCTCACGTGGGACAACCTGATCACTTTGTATCCTCCCCAGAGCTTAGAACAGTACTTGGCATATAGTGAGTGCTTAACAAATATCAAAATTATTATTATTATTATATGATTGATGATTGATTGGGCCCCAGGAAGGCTGGGGGATGGGGGAGCAGGAGGAGGAGGAAGAAATGACCATCCTGATTGTCTCTGACTGGACCACGGAAACCATGACAAAAGAAACTGAGAACTCACAACCTATTCAGTCCAGGTCAGGGACCCGCACCCCACAAAACACAAGTGTGCACACACAAAGACATAGACACAGACACACACAGACACACACACACACACACACTGGCATTTTGTTTCTCAGGCCCAAGGCCCTCTGCTCAACATCCACAGCTCAGTGCGAAAGAGGAGGTGCTCAAACAGCTTCAGGTTTTGGTTATTTTGCTTTTTTTAAAGAGGAGAAGGAGGAGAAGGAGAAGTGAAAGGAGAAGAAGAAGAAAAGAAGGAGGAGGGGAAAGGAGAAAGAGGAGAAGGGGAAAAGGAGAATGAGAAGGAGGATGATGAGGAGAAGGGGGAAAAGGAGAAGGGAAGGAGGAGGAGGAGGAGAAGAAGGATGAGAAGGAGAAGGGGGAGAAGGAAGAGGAGAATAATAATAATAATGTTGGCATTTGTTAAGCGCTTAATATGTGCCAAGCACTGTTCTAAGCACTGGGGTAGATACAAGGTAATCAGGTTGTCCCACTGGGGCTCTCCCCACTTCTAGACTGTGAGCCCATTGTTGGGTAGGGATTGTCTCTCTCTGTTGCCGAACTGTACTTTCCAAGTGCTTAGTACAGTGCTCTGCACACAGGAAGCACTCCATAAATGCGACAATGAATGAATCACATTCTTCATCCCCATTTTCAAGATGAGGTAACCGAGGCACGGAGTAGTTAAGAGATTTGCCCAAGGTCACACAGCTGGCAAGTGGCAGAGCTGGGATTACAACCCATAACCTCTGACTCCCAAGCCAGTGCTCTTTAGGAGGAGGAGAAGGGGAGGAGGAGGAGAAGTAAAAGGAGAAGGAAAAGGAGGAGGAGGAGGAGAAGGAAGAGAATAATAATAATAAAAACAATAATGGCATGTTAAGCGCTTACTATGTGCCAAGCACTGTTCTAAGCACTGGGGTAGACACAAGGTAATCAGATTGTCCCATGTGGGGCTCACAGTCTCGATCCCCATTTTACAGATGAGGGAACTGAGGCCCAGAGAAGTGAAGTGACTTGCCCAGGGTCTCACAGCAGACAAGCAGAGGAGCTGGGATTAGAACACATGACCTCTAACTCCCAAGCCTGGGCTCTTGCCACTGAGCCACTGAGCCACTGAGCCACTGAGCTGCTTCTAAAAGAGTGTCTGGAAGAGTAGAAGGAAAAGGAGAAAGAGGAGGAGAAGGGAAGAAGGAGGAGAAGGAAGAGCAGAAGGATCAGGAAAAGGAGAAAGAGGAGGAGGAGGGAAGGAGAAGGAAGAGCAGAAGGATGAGGCAAGGGAGAAAGAGGAGGAGGAGGAGAAGGAAGAGCAGAAGGATGAGGAAAAGGAGAAAGAGGAGGAGGGGAGAGGGAGGAGGAGGAGGAAATGGAAGAGCAGAAGGATGAGGAAAAGGAGAAAAAGGAGGAGGAGGGGAGGAGGAGAAGGAAGAGCAGAGGGATGAGGAAAAGGAGAAAGGAGGAGGAGGGAAGGAGGAGGAAATGGAAGAGCAGAAGGATGAGGAAAAGGAGAAAGAGGAGGAGTAGGGGAGGAGGAGGAGGAAGAGCAGAGGGATGAGGAAAAGGAGAAAGGAGGAGGAGGGGAGGAGGAGGAGGAGAAGAAAGAGCAGAAGGATGAGGAAAAGGAGAAAGAGAAGGAGGAGGGAAGGAGAAGGAGAAGAAGGAAGAACAGAAGGATGAGGAAAAGGAAAAAGAGGAGGAGGAGAAGGAGAAGGAAGAGCAGAAGGATGAGGACAAGGAGAAAGAGGAGGAGGGGGGAGGGAGGAGGAGGAGGAGAAGGAAGAGCAGAAGGATGAGGAAAAGGAGAAAGAGGAGGAGGGGGAGGGAGGAGGAGGAGAAGGAAGAGCAGAAGGATAAGGAAAAGGAGAAAGAGGAGGAGGAGGGAAGGAGGAGGAGGAGAAGGAAGAGCAGAAGGATGAGGAAAAGGAGCAGGAGGAGGAGGAGGGGAGGAGGAGGGGAGGAGGGGAGGAGGAGGAGGAGAAGAAAGAGCAGAAGGATGAGGAAAAGGAGAAAGAGAAGGAGGAGGGAAGGAGAAGGAGAAGAAGGAAGAACAGAAGGGTGAGGAAAAGGAAAAAGAGGAGGAGAAGGAGAAGGAAGAGCAGAAGGATGAGGACAAGGAGAAAGGGGGGGGAGGGAGGAGGAGGAGGAGAAGGAAGAGCAGAAGGATGAGGAAAAGGAGAAAGAGGAGGAGGGGGAGGGAGGAGGAGGAGAAGGAAGAGCAGAAGGATAAGGAAAAGGAGAAAGAGGAGGAGGAGGGAAGGAGGAGGAGGAGAAGGAAGAGCAGAAGGATGAGGAAAAGGAGCAGGAGGAGGAGGAGGGGAGGAGGAGGGGAGGAGGGGAGGAGGAGGAGGAGAAGAAAGAGCAGAAGGATGAGGAAAAGGAGAAAGAGAAGGAGGAGGGAAGGAGAAGGAGAAGAAGGAAGAACAGAAGGATGAGGAAAAGGAAAAAGAGGAGGAGAAGGAGAAGGAAGAGCAGAAGGATGAGGACAAGGAGAAAGGGGGGGAGGGAGGAGGAGGAGGAGAAGGAAGAGCAGAAGGATGAGGAAAAGGAGAAAGAGGAGGAGGGGGAGGGAGGAGGAGGAGAAGGAAGAGCAGAAGGATAAGGAAAAGGAGAAAGAGGAGGAGGAGGGAAGGAGGAGGAGGAGAAGGAAGAGCAGAAGGATGAGGAAAAGGAGCAGGAGGAGGAGGAGGGGAGGAGGAAGGGGAGAGAGAGAAGGAGGAGGAGGAGAAGGAAAAGCAGAAGGATGAGGAGGAGGGGAGAAGGCGGAGAAGGGGAGAAGGGGGAGGAGAAGGAGAAGGAATAGCAGGAGGAGAAAGAGAAAAGACAAGGAGAAGAAGGAGGAAAAGGAAGATCAGAAGGAGGAGAAAGAGAAGGGTCTGGCCTGAGGCTGGTTTCCCTCCCTGAGCTGTCCTGCTGGGAGCCGCGGGGGCTTTGCTCACACACACACACACACACACACACACACACACACACACCACACACACACCAACGTTGAGAGCAGATTCCGCTTCAACCCTGAAATGACTGAACTGTCCCGGGAATTTTTCTCTGCAAGCTGGGAGGGGGGAGGGGGGGCGGTGACTGACAGGTGGGGGGACAATGACAGGCAGGTGGGGGGGTGACAATGACGGGCAGGTGGGGGGACAAGCACAGGCAGGTGGGGGGGACAATCACAGGCACGTGGAAGACAATGACAGGCAGGTGGGAAAAAATGACAGGCAGGTGGGAGATGATTCATTCATTCATTCATTCAATCGTATTTATTGAGCGCTTACTGTGTGCACAGCACTGGACTAAGCGCTTGGGAAGTCCAAGTCGGCAACAGATAGAGACGGTCCCTACCCAACAGCGGGCTCACAGTCTAAAAGGGGGCAGTGACAGGGAGGTGGGAGAAAATGACAGGCAGGTGGGGGGACAATGACAGGCAGGTGGAAGACAGTGACAGGCATTCATTCATTCATTCATTCAATCGTATTTATTGAGCGCTTACTGTGTGCAGAGCACTGGACTAAGCGCTTGGGAAGTACAAGGCAGGTGGGAGACAGTGACAGGCAGGTGAGGGGCAGTGACAGGCAGGTGGTGGGGGGGACTCCAAGAGCCCTCCCCCAATTCTAGGACGACCCCTTTACCCCTACATCTGGGGATTCGCTGAGGACGGCGGTGGAGGCCCCCAGAGTCCCCCCACCATCCCCTCCTCAAGGGTCGAGGGCTCTCCCGAAAACGAGGTCCAAACCTGAAGCTTCCCGCTGGGCGAGGGCGGGGGAGGAAGGAGAGGGAGGAGGGATGGGCAGGGATGGCAGGGATGGGCAGGGGAAAGGATGGGCAGGGGGCAGGGATGGACAGGGAGCAGGGATGGACAAGAAGCAGGGGACAGGGATGGACAGGGAGAAGAGATGGGCAGGGGGCAGGGATGGACAGGGAGCAGGGGGCAGGGATGGACAGGGAGCAGAGATGGGCAGGGATGGGCAGGGGGCAGGGATGGGCAGGGATGGGCATGGGACAGGGATGGACAGGGAGCAGGGATGGACAGGGAACGGGGGCAGGGATGGACAGGGAGCAGAGATGGGCAGGAATGGGCAGGGGGCAGGGATGGACAAGGAGCAGGGGGCAGGGATGGACAGGGAGCAGAGATGGGTAGGGATGGGCATGGGCAGGGATGGGCAGGGGCAGGGATGGACAGGGAGCAGGGGGCAGGGATGGACAGGGAGCAGAGATGGGCAGGGGGGCAGAGATGGACAGGGAGCAGGGGGCAGGGATGGACAGGGAGAAGAGATGGGCAGGGATGGGCAGGGGGGCAGGGATGGACAGGGAGCAGGGGGCAGGGATGGACAGGGAGCAGAGATGGGCAGGGATGGGCAGGGGGCAGGGATGGACAGGGAACAGAGATGGGCAGGGATGGGCAGGGATGTGCAGGGGGCAGGGATGGACAGGGGGCAGGGATGGACAGGGAACAGAGATGGGCAGAGATGGGCAGGGATGGGCAGAGGGAGGAAAGGATGGAGATCAGGAAGAGCAGAGTGTGGAGGGGGAGAGGATGGGGGCGGCCCCACGATTCCCCGGGCCCCGCAGCCCCCCGCGCCCAGCCCCCAGCGGGCCCCACTTCCACCCTCCTCCTCGATTCAGGGCACTGGCCGCAGCCCCCTCCCCAAAACCTTCCGCAGCCCTTCCCACCATCCCCGGGCCCCCAGAGACCCCCGGCCCGACCCCCCCGGGCCCCCTCGGGACCCCCGACAACCCGGGAGGGAGAGGGGAGAGGGGAGAGGGGACGACGCCCGCGCTGGGCCCTGCCCCCCGACCCCTGGGGGGCCCGGTGGGCAGATCCCGGGGGTCTCCGGTGAACAGACCCTAGGGGGTCCCAATGGGCAGACCCTGGGGGTCTCCGGTGAGCAGAACCCAGGGGTTCCCAATGGGCAGACCCTGGGGGTCTCCAGTGAATAGACCCTGGGGGTCCCAGTGGGCAGACCCTAGGGGTCTCCGGTGGGCGGGCTCCGGGGGTCCCAGTGGGCAGATTCTGGGGGTCCCAGTGGGCAGATCTTGGGGGTCCCGGTTGGCAGAGCCCCGGGGTCCCGGTGGGCAGAGTCCGGGGGTTCTTTGGTGGGCAGAGCCCGGGGGTTCTCCGGTGGGCAGAGCCCGGGGATCCCGGGGAGCACATCCTGGGGGGCCCAGTGGGCAGGGGTCTCTGGTGGGCACATCCCGGGGAGTCCCAGTGAGCAGATCCTGGGGGTCCCAGTGGGCAGATCCCGGGGGTTCTCATGTGGGCAGAGCCCGGGGGTCCTGGGGAGCACATCCTGGGGGTCCCAGTGGGCAGACCCCAGGGGTCTCCGGTGGGCACATCCCGGGGAGTCCCAGTGAGCAGATCCTGGGGGTCCCAGTGGGCAGATCCCGGGGGTTCTCATGTGGGCAGAGCCCGGGGGTCCTGGGGAGCACATCCTGGGGGTCCCAGTGGGCAGACCCCAGGGGTCTCCGGTGGGCACATCCCGGGGGCCCAGTGGGCAGATCCTGGGGGTCCCAGTGGGCAGACCAGGGTGGTCTCCGGTGGGCAGAACGTGGAGTGTCCCAATGGGCACATCCTGGGGGTCTCCGGTGGGCAGAACGTGGGGTGTCCCAATGGGCACATCCTGGGGGTCTCCGGTGGGCAGAACGTGGGGTGTCCCAATGGGCACATCCTGGGGGTCTCCGGTGGGCAGAACGGGGGGTGTCCCAATGGGCACATCCTGGGGGTCCCAGTGGGTAGACCCCGGGAGTCTCCGGTGGGCAGAACGTGGGGTGTCCCAATGGGCACGTCCTGGGGGTCTCCGGTGGGCAGACCCTGGGGGGTCCTGGGGAGCAGATCCCGGGGGTCTCCGGTGGGCAGACGCCCCCGCCCTCCCTCCGGGATGGGGGTCCCGCTCTGTGTGTGTGTCTCACCTGGTCCTGGTGCGGGGCCTGTCCGGGTCGGGCGGCCGGAGCGGGGGGCCCGGGGGGTCCGGGCCGGGGCTCCGGCTTCATCGCCGTCATGGTCCGGGGGGGGGGGGGTTGGGGGGCTCCTCTCAGGCCGGGGGCAGCGGGTCCTCAGCCCCGGGGGACCCCCGCCCGACCCTCCGGCATGGCCCGGGACCGGGGCAGGGATCGGGGCGGGGGGGGGGGCCGGGAGGTGCACAGGATAAAGAAGAAGAGGGGGCGCGGGGGATGGGGAGGAGGCTGAAGAGGGACGCGGGGGATGGGGAGGATGCAGAAGAGGGGCGCGAGAGAGGATGCCGGGGGAGGGATGGGGAGGATGCGGGCAAGGGGGCGCGGAGGAGGCCGGGGGATGGATGAGGGGATGCGGGCAGGGGGCGCGGAGGAGGCCGGGGGGTGGGCAGGATAAGGGCAGGGGGCGCGGAGGATGCCGGGGGATGGGCAGGATAAGGGCAGGGGGCGCGGAGGGTGCCGGGGGATGGAGAGGATGCGGGCAGGGGGAGCGGAGGGTGCCGGGGGATGGAGAGGATGCGGGCAGGGGGAGCGGAGGGTGCCGGGGGATGGAGAGGATGAGGGGGTCGCGGAGGATACGGGGGGATGGATGGGGGGATGCGGGCAGAGAGCGCGGAGGAGGCCGGGGGACGGAGAGAATGCACAAGGGGGGAGTGGAGGGTGCCGGGGGGCGGAGGGATGCGGGCGCAGAGGATGCCGGGGGATGGATGGGGGGATGCGGGCAGGGGGGCGCGGAGGGTGCCGGGGGATGGAGAGGATACAGGCAGGGGGGCGCGGAGGGTGCCGGGGGATGGAGAGGATACAGGCAGGGGGGGCGCGGAGGGTGCCGGGGGATAGAGAGGATGCAGAAGGAGGACAAGGAGGGTGCCGGGGGATGGAGAGGATACAGGCAGCGGGGCGCGGAGGATGCCGGGGGATGGAGAGGATACAGGCAGGGGGGCGCGGAGGGTGCCGGGGGATGGAGAGGATGCAGAAGGAGGACGCGAAGGATGCCGGGGGATGGAGAGGATACAGGCAGGGGGGCGCGGAGGATGCCGGGAGATCGAGAGGATACAGGCAGGGGGGCGCGGAGGATGCCGGGAGATGGAGAGGATACAGGCAGGTGGGCGCGGAGGATGCCGGGAGATGGAGAGGATACAGAAGAGGGTCGCGGAGGAGACCGGGGTGGGCAGCCGGGTCCCGGCGGGGTCGGGCAGCGCGGCCAAAGCAGACGGAGCCCAAAGACCCGGGACGAAGCTCCACCCCGCCCCCCATACACTCCCCCATCCCCCCCGCCTTACCTCCTTCCCCTCCCCACAGCACCTGGATAGGTGTATATAGCTTTGTACGGATTTATTACTCTCTATTTTACTGGTACATATTTAGTCTATTTATTTTCTTCGGTTCACATGTTTTGCTTTTGCGGTCCGTCTCCCCCCCTTCTAGCCTGTGAGGCCGCCGTTGGGTGGGGGCCGTCTCTAGATGTCGCCGACTTGGACTTCCGAGGCGCTTAGTGCGGTGGTGCTCTGCGCACGCGGTAAGCGCTCAATAAATACGATTAAATACGATCGAATGAACTTCCGGCCCCGCCCACAGCGCGAGGCCACGCCCCCTCACGCTTCGGAGCCCCGCCCACAACGCGAGGCCACGCCCTCACACGATTCGAAGCCCCGCCCACAACGCGAGGCCACGCCCCCGCGCCGAGGCCACGCCGCCTTATTCATTCATTCATTCATTCATTCATTCATTCAATCGTATTTATTGAGCGCTTACTGTGTGCACAGCACTGTTAGTCTGTTTGGTTTTGTCTCCCCCTTTTAGACTGTGAGCCCGCTGTTGGGTAGGGACCGTCTCTAGACGTTGCCAATTTGTACTTCCCAAGCGCTTAGTACAGTGCTCTGCACACAGTAAGCGCTCAATAAATACGATTGATGATGATGATGATGATGATGTACTAAGCGCTTGGGAAGTACAAGTTGGCAACGTATAGAGACGGTCCCTGCCCAACAGGGGGCTCACAGTCGAGAAGACCCCCTGAGGCCCTGCCCCCCTTACGTTGAGGCCCCGTCACTTCACATTGGGGCCCTGCCCCCTCACACCGAGGGCCCGTCAATCATCCGAGGCCCCGCCCCTTCACACTGAGGACCCGCCCCCTCGCACTGCGGGCCCGTCCATCATCCGAGGCCCCGCCCCCTCACTCCCGAGGCCCCGCCCCTTCATACTGAGGCCTCCAATCGAGGCCCCGCCCCTCGCTTCAAGGCCCCGCCCCCTCACCCTGCGGGCCCGTCCATCATCCGAGGCCCCGCCCCTCACACTGAGGCCAAACCCCCGACACATTGAGGCCCCGCCCCCTTGAGGCCCCGCCCCCTTAGAACTGAGGCCCCTCCCCTGAGGCCCCGCCCCTCACACCGAGGCCCCGCCCCCCATGCTGAGGCCCCGCCCCCTTCCCACCGAGCCCCCAGTCCCCTCCATCCGAGTACCCGCCCCATCACACCAAGGCCCCGCCCATCGAACTGAGGCCCCTCCCCTGCAAACCGAGGCCCCGCCCCTCACACTGAGGGCCCATCAATCATCCGAGGCCCCGCCTCCTTCCTATCGAGTCCCCGCCCCCTCACTCCCGGGGCCCCGCCCCCCATATTGAGGCCCCACCCTTTCACACTGAGGGCCCGTCAATCATCCGAAGCCCCGCCCCTCGCGCTGAGGCCCCGCCCCTCGCACTGGGGTGCCGTCAATCATCCGAGGCCCCGCCCCCTCATACCGAGGCCCCGCCCCCTCACACCGAGGGCCCGTCAATCATCCGAGGCCCCGCCCCCTCACACTTCAAAGTCCCGCCCCCTGTCCCAGGCCCCCGCCCCCATCCTCTGTGGTCCCACTGCTGATTATGAGGATGATAATAATAATAATGATGATGATAATAATAATAATAATAATAATAATAAAGGCATTTGTTAAGCGCTTACTGTGTGCCCAGCACCATCCTAAGCGCTGGGGAGGATACAAGGCCATCAGGTTATCCCACAGGGGGCTCACAGTCTTCATCCCCATTTGACAGATGAGGTAACTGGGCACAGAGAAGTGAAGTAACTTGCCTAGGGTCACACAACAGACATGTGGCGGAGCCAGGATTTAATAATAATAATGATAATAACAATAATAATAATAATAATAATAGCATTTATTAAGCCCTTACTATGTGTTCTAGACCCTGTTCTAAGCGCTGGGGAGTATACAAGGTGATCAGGTTGTCCCACGGGGGGCTCACAGTCTTCATCCCCATCTTACAGATAAGCGAACTGAGGCACAGAGAAGTGAAGTGACTTGCCCAAGGTCACACAGCAGACGTGGTGGAGCCAGGTTTGAATAATAATAATAATAATAATAATACTAATAATAACAATAACAATAACAATAATAGCATTTATTGAGTACTTGTTGTGTGTTCTAAGCAAGTTTCTAAGCACTGGGGAGGATACAAGGTGATCAGGTTGTCCCACGGGGGCTCACAGTCTTCATCCCCATTTTCCACATGAGGTAACTGAGGCCCAGAGAAGTGAAGTGACTTGCCCAAAGTCACACAGCTGATAAGCGGCAGAGCCGAGATTAGAACCCATGACCTCTGATTCCCAAGCCCGGGCTCTTTCCATTGAACCACGCTGCTTCTCCTGCTTCTCTTCTCTTACTCTGTGCCAAGCACTGTTCTAAGCACTCTGGAGGATACAAGGTGACCAGGTTGTCCCATGGTGGGGGGGGGGGGGGGGGGGGTGCTCACAGTCCTAATCCCCATTTTACAGATGAAGGAACTGAGGCCCAGAGAAGTGAAGTGACTTGCCCAAAGTCACCCAGCTGACAAGTGGCAGAGCCGGGATTTCAACCCACGACCTCTGACTCCCAAGCCCGCGCTCTACCCACTGGGCCCAATGGCCCCCATTCCCTCCCACTTTATAAAAACTTCCCTCCTTAACTACAATCTCCAACCTCTCACTCTCCAATTACTTCTTCTCCACGGCCTTCCAACATGCCCATTTTTCCCCCATCCTAAAAAAAACCCCTCCCTTGACCCCCCAGCCCCTCCAGTAATCGCCCCAACTCCCTCCTACCCTTCCTCTCCAAACACCTTGAATGAGTCGTCTACACCCGCTGCCTCAAATTCCTCTCCTCCAACTCTCTCCTGGACCTCCTCCAATTTGGCTTCCATCCCCTTCGCTCCACTGAAACTGCCCTCTCCAAGGTCACCGATGACCTCCTTCTTGCCAAATCCACTGGCCTCTATTCCATCCTCATCCTCCTCGACCTCTCAGCTGTCTTCGACCCTGTGGTCCACCCCCTGCTCTTGGATACGTTATCCAACCCCGGCTTCACTGACTCCATCCTCTCCTGGTTCTCCTCTTATCTCTCCGGCCGCTTATTCTCCATCTCCCTGGTGGGCTCCTCCTCTGCCTCCCACCCCCTCACCTTGGGGGTCCCTCAAGGCTCAGTTCTGGGTCCCCTTCTAGTCTCCATCTCTTCCCACTCCCTTGGAGAACTCATTCGCTCCCACGGCTTCAATTCCCATCTCTACGCGAATGACACCCAAATCTCCATCTCCTCCCCTGTTCTCCCTCCCTCCCTCCAGGCTTGTATCTCCTGCTGCCTTCAGGACATCTCCGCCTGGATGTCCGCCCACCACCTCAAACTCAACATGTCCAAAACAGAGCTCCTCATCTTCCCACCCAAACCTATTCCTTTTCCTGACTTGCCCATCACTGTGGACAGCACTACCATCCTTCCCGTCTCACGAGCCCGCAACCTTGGTGTCGTCCTCGCTTCCACTCACTCGTTCACCCCACACATCCAATCTGTCACCCAAACCTGCCGGTCTCACCTCCACAACATCGAAGAGATCCACCCTTTTCTCTCCAATCAAACTGCTCCCACATTTGTACAATCCCTCCTCCTATCCCATCAGGATGACTGCATCGGCCTCCTCTCTGATCTCCCATCCTCCTGTCTCTCCCCACTTCAGTCTATACTTCACTCTGCTGCCCAGATTATCTTTGTGCAGAAACTCTCTGGGCATGTTACTCCCCTCCTCAAAAATCTCCAGTGGCTGCCTGTCAACCTATGAATAAAACAAAAACTCCTCACCCTCGGTTTCAAGGCTGTCCATCATCTTGCCCCCTCCTCCCTCACCTCTCTTCTCTCCTTCTACAGCCCAGCCCGCACCCTCCTCTCCTCTGCCGCTAATCTCCTCCCCGTACCTCGTTCTCGCCTGTCCCGCCATCGACCCCCGGCCCACGTCCTCCCCCGGGCCTGGAATGCCCCCAATCCCTCTGCACATCCACCAAACTAGCTCTCTTCCCCCCTTCAAAGCCCTACTGAGAGCTCACCTCCTCTGAGAGGCCTTCCAAACTAAGCCCCATTTTTCCTCACCCTCTGTATATATCTATATGTTGCCAACTTGTACTTCCCAAGCGCTTAGTACAGTGCTCTGCACACAGTAAGCGCTCAATAAATACGATTGATGATGATTTATTTGTACTGCTGCCTGTTCACTTGTACTGATGTCTGTCTCCCCCCCTCCAGACTATGAGCTCATTGTGGGCAGGAATTGTCTCTATTGTTGTAGTGTAATAATAATAATGATGGTATTTGTTAAACGCTTACTATGTGCCAAGCACTGTTCTAAGCGCTACTTTCCAAACACTTCGTACAGTGCTCTGCACTCAGTAAGTTCTTAATAAATACAATTGAATAAATGAATGAATGAATAAAGGGAGCAAGTAGACTGTGAGCCAGTAGTTGGGTAGGAATTGTCTCTATCTGTTACCGAATTGTACTCTCCAAGCGCTTAGTACAGTGCTCTGCACTCAGTAAGTTCTTAATAAATACAATTGAATAAATGAATGAATGAATAAAGGGAGCAAATAGACTGTGAGCCAGTAGTTGGGTAGGGATTGTCTCTGTCTGTTACCGAATTGTACTCTCCAAGCGCTTAGTACAGTGCTCTGCACTCAGTAAGTGCTTAATAAATACGATTGAATATGTGAATGAATGAATAAAGGGAGCAAATAGACTGTGAGCCAGTAGTTGGGTAGGGTTTGTCTCTATCTGTTACCAAATTGTACTCTCCAAGCGCTTAGTACAGTGCTCTGCACTCAGTAAGTGCTCAATAAATACTATTGAATAAACAAATGAATGAATAAAGGGAGTAAATAGACTGTGAGCCAGTACTTGGGTAGGGATTGTCTCCATCTGTTACCAAATTGTACTCTCCAAGTGCTTAGTACAGTGTTCTGCACTCAGTAAGTGCTTAATAAATACGATTGAATAAATGAATGAATGAATAAAGGGAGCAAATAGACTGTGAGCCAGTAGTTGGGTAGGGATTGTCTCTATCTGTTATTGAATTGTACTTTTCAAGTGCTTAGTACAGTGCTCTGCACTCAGTAAGTGCTTAATAAATACAATTGAATAAATGAATGAATGAATAAAGGGAGCAAATAGACTGTGAGCCAGTAGTTGGGTAGGGTTTGTCTCTATCTGTTACCAAATTGTACTCTCCAAGCGCTTAGTACAGTGCTCTGCACTCAGTAAGTGCTCAATAAATATGATTGAATAAATGAAGGAATGAATAAAGGGAGCAAATAGACTGTGAGCCAGTAGTTGGGTAGGACTTACCGAATTGTACTCTTCAAGTGCTTAGTACAGTGCTCTGCACTCAGTAAATGCTTAATAAATACTATTGAATAAATGAATGAATGAATAAAGGGAGCAAGTAGACTGTGAGCCAGTAGTTGGGTAGGGTTTGTCTCTATCTGTTACCAAATTGTACTCTCCAAGTGCTTAGTACAGTGTTCTGCACTCAGTAAGTGCTTAATAAATACGATTGAATAAATGAATGAATGAATAAAGGGAGCAAATAGACTGTGAGCCAGTAGTTGGGTAGGGATTGTCTCTATCTGTTACCAAATTGTACTTTTCAAGTGCTTAGTACAGTGCTCTGCACTCAGTAAGTGCTTAATAAATACAATTGAATAAATGAATGAATGAATAAAGGGAGCAAATAGACTGTGAGCCAGTAGTTGGGTAGAGATTGTCTCTATCTGTTACCAAATTGTACTCTCCAAGTGCTTAGTACAGTGCTCTGCACTAAGTGCTCAATAAATATGATTGAATAAATGAATGAATGAGAAAAGGGAGCAAATAGACTGTGAGCCAGTAGTTGGGTAGGGATTGTCTCTATCTGTTAGCGAATTGTACTCTCCAAGCACTTAGTACAGTGCTCTGCACTCAGTAAGTGCTCAATAAATACGATTGAATAAATGAATGAATGAATAAAGGGGGCAAATAGACTGTGAGCCAGTAATTGGGTAGGGATTGTCTCTGTTACCGAATTGTACTCTCCAAGTGCTTAGTACAGTGCTCTGCACTCAGTAAGTGCTCAATAAATACGATTGAATGAATGAATGAAGGGAGTGGGAGAATAGGGCTTAGTCAGGGAAGGCTTCTTGGAGGAGTTGGGCCTTCAGTAAGGCTTTGAAGGGGAGGAGAGTCATTTTCTGGGGGATTTGAGGAGGGAGGGCATTCCGGACCAGAGGCAGGACCGGGGCCGGGGGTCATTGGTGAGATAGATGAGATGGACGCCCACGGAGAAAGTCGGCCTTAGAGGAGCGAAGTTTGGGGTCTGGGTTGGAGGAGGAGAATAGCCACCTAAGCCCTCATTTCCTCTTCTCCCTTTCCCTTCTGCGTCTCCTTGGCACTTTTATCATCATCATCATCATCATCATCATCATCAATCGTATTTATTGAGTGCTTACTATGTGCAGAGCACTGTACTAAGCGCTTGGGAAGTACAATTGGCAACATATAGAGACAGTCCCTACCCAACAGTGGGCTCACAGTCTAAAAGGGGGAGACAGAGAACAAAACCAAACATACTAGCAAAATAAAATAAATAGAATAGATATGTACAAATAAAATAAATAAATAAATAGAGTAATAAATATGTACAAACATATATACATATATACAGGTGCTGTGGGGAAGGGAAGGAGGTAAGATGGGGGGGATGGAGAGGGGGGCGAGGGGGAGAGGAAGGAAGGGGCTCAGTCTGGGAAGGCCTCCTGGAGGAGGTGAGTCTCAGCAGGGCCTTGAATGCTGTTTGTTCATTCATGCATTCATCACTCATATTTGTGGAGCTCTAACTGTGTGCAAAGCACTGTACTAAGCGCTTGGGAGAGGACAATACAACAATAAACTGACACATTCCCTGCCCACAACAAGTTTACAGTCTACGTTTTAAGTGCTTATTCTTTGCGCGGAGATGGATTCTGTTGCTGTCCCACATGGGGCTTACTGTCTCAATCCCCGTTTTACAGATGAGGCAACTGAGGCACATTCATTCATTCATTCATTCAGAGATATGGCGGGGCCGGGATTAGAACCCAGTTCCTTCTGAATCCCAGGCCTGAGTTCTGTCCACTGAGAAATGCTGCTTCTCGTACGGGACTCACAGTCCGTGGAGGGCAGAGAACGGGTATTCAACTCCCATTTTATAGAAGAAGAACCTATAGAAGGAACTGGGTTCTAATCCTGGCACTGCCACATGTCTGCTGTGTGACCTTGGATGAGTCACTTTACTTTTCTGGGCCTCAGTTACCTCATCTGTAAAATGAGGATTAAGACTGTGAGCCCCTGTGGGACAACCTGATCACCTTGTAACGTCCCCGGTGCTTAGAACAGTGCTTTGCACATAGTAAGTGCTTAATAAATGCCATTAAAAAAAAGTCATTTCACTTCTCTGAGCCTCAGTTCCCTCATCTGTACAATGGGGATGAAGACAGTGAGCCCAGTGTGGGACAGCATCTGTGTCCAACCTGATTAGCTTTTGTGTGTACCCCAGTGCTTAGTACAGTGCCCGGCACATAGTAAGTGTTAACAGCGTGACTCAATGGTAAGAGCCCGGGCTTGGGAGTCAGAGGTCATGGGTTCAAATCCTGGCTCCGCCAATTGTCAGCTGTGTGACTCTGGGCAAGTCACTTAACTTCTCTGGGCCTCAGTGACCTCATCAGTAAAATGGGGATGAAGAAGGTGAGCCCCATATGGGGCAATCTGATCAACTCGTATCCTCCCCAGTGCTTAGAACAGTGCTTTGCACATAGTAAGTGCTTAATAAATGCCATTATTATTATTATTATTATTAAATGCCATAAAAAAATAAAATAAAATAAACACCTGACTAATTGATTAAGGCTGTGCTGTGATCACTTTGATGGGCTTCTCCGATTCAGTGACCCTCTCTGCCCCCACTGGCTTCAACTCATCAATTAATGGCATTTATTGAGAGCCTACTTTGTGCAGAGCACTGTACTCAGCACTTGGAGTCAGAGGTCATGGGTTCAAATCCCGACTCTGCCAATTGTCAGCTGTGTGACTTTGGGCAAGTCACTTCACTTCTCTGGGCCTCAGTTCCCTCGTCTGGAAAATGGGGATTAAGACTGTGAGCCCCCCGTGGGACAACCTGATCACCTTGTAAAACCCTAGGGCTTAGAACAGTGCTTTGCACATAGTAAGCACTTAATCAACGCCATCATGATTATTATTATGATTACAATCCGACAGAATCGTAGACACATTCCCTGTTTTTGTTTCATTTATTCGTTCACTCATTCAATCGTATTTATTGAGTGCTTACTGTGTGCAGAGCACTGGACTAAGTACTGGGAAAGTAAAATTCAGCAACAATTTCAGCAACATTAAAGAAACTTCCTTTTTAATGCTCCCCCATTCCCTTACAGCCTTGGAGAAGCAGTGCAGCCAAATCATCATCATCATCAATCGTATTTATTGAGCGCTTACTATGTGCAGAGCACCGTACTAAGCGCTTGGGAAGTACACATTGGCAACATATAGAGACAGTCCCTACCCAACAGTGGGCTCACAGTCTAAAAGGGGGAGACAGAGAACAAAACCAAACATACTAACAAAATAAAATCAATAGAATAGATATGTACAAGTAAAATAAATAAATAAGTAAATAGAGTAATAAACATGTACAAACATATATCCATATATATGGTTACAAATGGTTAGAGCCTGGATCTGGGAGTTGGAAGGAGTGCTTAGAACAGTGCTTTGCACATAGTAAGCACTTAATAAATGCCATCATTATTATTATATTATTATCTGGGTTCTAATCCAGATCCTTTGCTCTGACAACCTGACACCTGTCTGCATGTTTTGTTGTCTGTCTCCCCCTTCTAGACTGCGAGCCCGTTGTTGGGTAGGGACCGTCTCTAGATGTTGCCGACTTGGACTTCCCAAGCGCTTAGTACAGTGCTCTGCACACAGTAAGCGCTCAATAGCTAGCCCTCCAGGATAGGCAGAAGGGGTGCGCACTAAATGGGCCGATGTTGGCGGCGAGTGGATTGAGGCGGAGGAAAGGGGATGGCCTATTCCGGGCCTCTGGAATAGATATTCCCTTCCAGGCAGCCCACATCAGTGAGTCAATCAATTAATGGTATTTATCGAGCACTTTCTGTGTGCAGAGCACTGGACTAAGCGCTTGAAGGAATAATAATGATAGCATTTATTAAGCGCTTACTATGTGCAAAGCACTGTTCTTAATAATGAATAATGATAGCATTTATTAAGCGCTTCCTATGTGCAAAGCACTGTTCTAAGCACTGGGGAGGTTACAATAATAATAATAATAATGGCATTTGTTAAGCGCTTACTATGTGCGAATCACTGTTCTATGCGCTGGTGGGGATACAAGGTGATCAGGTTGTCCCGCGTGGGGCTTACGGTCATCATCCCCATTTTACAGATGAGGTCACTGAGGCTCCGAGAAGTAAAGTGACTTGCCCAAGGTCACACAGCAGACATATGGTGGAGGCGGGATTCGATCCCATGACCTCTGACTCCAAAGCCCGTGCTCTTTCCACTGAGCCATGCTGCTTCTCTAATAATGATGGCATGTATTAAGCGCTTACTACGCGCAAAGCTCTGTTCTAAGCACTGGGGAGCTTACAAGGTGATCAGGTTGTCCCACGGGGGGCTCACACTCTTAATCCCCATTTTATAGATGAGGGAACTGAGGCACAGAGAAGTGAAGTGACTTGCCCAAAGTCACCCAGCTGACAAATGGCGGAGCCGGGATTTGAACCCATGACCTCTGACTCCAAAGCCCGGGCTCTTTCCACTGAGCCACGCTGCTTCCCAGCGTTACAAGGTGATGAGGTTGTCCCACGAGGGGCTCACAGTCTCACAGTCTTCATTCTATTTAATGATGGCATTTATTAAGCGCTTACTATGTGCAAAGCACTGTTCTAAGCGCTGGGGGGATACAAGGTGATCAGATTGTCCCACGGGGGGGCTCACAGTCAACCCCCATTTTCCAGATGAGGTAACTGAGGCCCAGAGAAGTTAAGTGACTTGCCCAAGGTCACCCAGCTGACAGTTGGCAGAGCCGGGATTTGAACCCACGACCACCGACTCCAAAGCCCGGGCTCTTTCCACTGAGCCACGCTGCTTCTCTATTTATTTTATTTTGTTAATATATTTTGTTTTGCTCTCTGTCTCCCCGTTCTATAATGACGGCATTTATTAAGCGCTTACTATGTGCAAAGCACTGTTCTAAGCGCTGGGGAGGATACAAAGGGATTAGGTTGTCCCACGTGGGGCTCACAGACTTAATCCCCATTTTACAGATGAGGGAACCGAGGCACAGAGAAGTCAAGTAACTTGCCCAAAGTCACACAGCTGACAAGTGGCGGAGCCGGGATTTGAACCCATGACCTCTGACTCCAAAGCCCGGGCTCGTTCCACTGAGCCACGCTGCTTCTAGACTGTGAGCCCACTGTTGGGTAGGGACCGTCTCTAGATGTTGCCAACTTGGACTTCCCAAGGGCTTAGTCCAGTGCTCCGCACTCAGGAAGCGCTCAATAAATACGATTGAATGAATGAATGAATAATCCCCGAGAGAATTTCTTAGACCCACTGAATCAAGTTCCTCTCTTCCAATTCTCTCCTGGACCCCCTCTAATCTGGCTTGCGTTCCCTTCACTTCACAGAAACCGGCCTCTCAGAGGTCAAATCCGCCGGCCTCTACTCCATCCTCATCCTCCTCCACCTCTCAGCGACCTTCGACCCTGCGGGCCGCCCCCTGCTCCTGGAAACGTTCGCCAACCTCGGCTTCGCCTCGGTTCTCCTCATGTCTCTGGCCGCTCATTCTCCATCTCCTTGGTGGGCTCATCATCATCAATCATATTTATTGAGCGCTTACTATGTGCAAAGCACTGTACTAAGCGCTTGGGAAGTACAAATTGGCAACATATAGAGACAGTCCCTACCCAACAGCGGGCTCACAGTCTAAAAGGGGGGAGACAGAGAACAAAACCAAACAGACTAACAAAATAAAATCAATAGAATAGATATGTACAAGTAATAATAATGATGATGGCATTTGTTAAGCGCTTACTATGTGCAAAGCACCGTTCTAAGCACTGGGGAGGGGAAACAAGGTAACGAGTTTGTCCCATGTGGGGCTCACAGTCTTCACAGTCTTAGAGAAGCAGCGTGGCTCAGTGGAAAAGAGCATGGGCTTTGGAGTCAGAGATCATGGGTTCAAATCCCAGCTCCACCAATTGTCAGCTGTGTGACTTTGGACAAGTCACTTAACTTCTCTGTGCCTCAGTTACCTCATCTGTAAAATGGGGATGAAGACTGTGAGCCCCCGTGGGACAACCTGATCACCTTGTAACTTCCCCAGTGCTTAGAACAGTGCTTTGCACATAGTAAGCGCTTAATAAATGTCATTACTATCATTACTATTCATCCCCATTTTACAGATGAGGTCACTGAGGCTCAGAGAAGTGAAGTGACTTACCCAAGGTCACACAGCAGACATGTGGCGGAGCCGGGATTCGAACCTATGATCTCTGACTCCAAAGCCCGGGCTCTTTCCACTGAGCCACACTGCTTCTCAATCAATCAATCAGTCAATCAATCAATCGTATTTATTGAGCACTTACTATGTGCAGAGCACTGTACTAAGCGCTTGGGAAGTACAAACTGGCAACATCATCGTCATCATCATCAATCGTATTTATTGAGCGCTTACTATGTGCAGAGCACCGTACTAAGCGCTTGGGAAGTACAAATTGGCAACATATAGAGACAGTCCCTACCCAACAGTGGGCTCACAGTCTAAAAGGGGGAGACAGAGAACAAAACCAAACATACTAACAAAATAAAATAAATAGAATAGATGTGTACAAGTAAAATAAATAGAGTAATAAATATGTACAAACGTATATACATATATACAGGTGCTGTGGGGAAGGGAAGGAGGCTCCTGAGGCTCCTCTTCTGCCTCCCACCCCCTCACTGTGGGGGTCCCTCAAGGCTCAGTTCTGGGGCCCCTTCTAGTCTCCGTCTACATCCCCTCCCTCGGAGAACTCCTTCGCTCCCACGGCTTCAACTCCCACCTCTACGGCGATGATTCCCAAATCTCCCCCTCCAGCACTGATCTATCTCCCCCTCTGTAGTCTCGCATTTCCTCCTGCCTTGAAGATCATCATCATCATCAATCGTATTTATTGAGCGCTTACTGTGTGCAGAGCACTGTACTAAGCGCTTGGGAAGTACAAGCTGGCAACATATAGAGACGGTCCCTACCCAACAGTGGGCTCACAGTCGAAAAGAGTCTTCAAGATAATTCCACCTGGCCGCCCTCCCATCACCTCAAATGGAACATGCCCAAAACAGAGCTCCTTATCTTCCCACCCAAACCCTACCTTCCCCTCAACTTTCCCATCACTGCAGATGGCACCACCACCCTTCCTGTCTCACAAGCGCTTAGTACAGTGCTCTGCACACAGAAAGCACTCAATAAATACGATTGAATGAATTGAACGAACAAACCCATGACCTTGGAGTTATCCTTAACTCCTCTCTCTCTTTCAACGTCCGTATTCAATCCGTCACTAAATCCTGTCAGTTCCACTTTCACAACATTGTGAAAATCCGCTTTTTCCTCTCCATCCGAACTGCTATCACATTAATCCCATCACTTATCCTATCCTGCCTTGATGACTTTATCCGTTTCCTTGCTGATCTCCCAGCTTCCCGTCTCTCCCCACTCCAGTCCAGACTTCACTCTGCTGCCTGGATGATTATTCTACGTTCAGACCATTTTTCCCAAACCCTCCAGTGATTCCCCATCCCCCCTGAAACAAACAGCTACTATTCACCATTGGCTGTAAAGTCTATCAGGTCATCATCATCATCAATCGTATTTTTGAGCGCTTACTATGTGCAGAGCACTGTACTAAGCGCTTGGGAAGTACAAATTGGCAACATCTAGAGACAGTCCCTACCCAACAGTGGGCTCACAGTCTAAAAGGGGGAGACAGAGAACAAAACCAAACATACTAACAAAATAAAATGAAATAAATAGAATAGATATGTCAAGTAAATAAATAAATAAATAAATAAACAAATGAACAAAAATAAAATAAATAAATAAATAAATAAAGGTCGCCCCCTCCTCCCTCCCTTGGCCGCTGTCCTCATTCATTCATTCATTCAACCGTATTTATTGAGCGCTTACTGTGTGCAGAGCACTGTACTAAGCGCTTGGGAGGTACAATTAGGCAACATATAGAGACGGTCCCTACCCAACAGTGGGCTCACAGTCTAGAAGTCTCCTCCTCCAGCCCGCCCCGCACGCCCTGCTCCTCTCATGCCAAACTTCTCCCTGCCCCTCCATCTCATCTATCTCGCTGTCGGCCTCTTGTCCGTTGCCTCTGAACTAGAACCCCCTCCCTCCTCACATCTGAGAGACAATAACTCTCCCCTCCTTCAGAGCCTTACTGAAGGCCCATCTCCTCCAAGAGACCTTCCCTGACTGCGCCCTCCTTTCCTTTTCTCCCACTCCTTTCTCCGTCTCCCTGACTTGCTCCCTTTCTTCATTCCCCCCTCCCAGTCCCTTACAACTTATGTCCATAGCCCTCATTTATTTATTTCTGTTCACGTCTGTCTCGCCCTCTGGACCGTCAGCTCGTTGTGGGCAAAGAACCTACCTGTTTATTGTTCTGTTGTCCTCTCCCAAGCATTTAATGCAGTGCTGTGCACAGAGTAACTCCCTAACTACATCTGAGTGAATGAATGAATGAATGAATCAATCAATCGTATTTATTGAGCGCTTACTATGTGCAGAGCACTGTACTAAGCGCTTGGGAAGTACAAATTGGCAACATCTAGAGACAGTCCCTACCCAACAGTGGGCTCACAGTCTAAAAGGGGGAGACAGAGAACAAAACCAAACATACTAACAAAATAAAATAAATAGAATAGATATGTACAAGTAAAATAAATAAATAGAGTAATAAATATGTACAAACATATATACATATATACAGGTGCTGTGGGGAAGGGAAGGAGGTAAGATGGGGGGATGGAGAGTAGGACGAGGGGGAGAGGAAGGAAGGGGCTCAGTCTGGGAAGGCCTCCTGGAGGAGGTGAGCTCTCAGTAGGGCCTTGAAGGGAGGAGGAGAGCTAATGAATGCCACTTGTCCGCCGAGGGACTTTGGGCGAACCATTCATTCATTCATTCATTCAATCTTATTTATTGAGCGCTTACTGTGTGCAGAGCACTGTACTAAGCGCTTAGGAAGTACAAGTTGGCAGCATATAGAGACGGTCCCTACCCAACAGCGGGCTCACAGTCTCCAGAAGCAGCGTGGCTCAGTGGAAATAGCAAGGGCTTTGGAGTCAGTGGTCGTGGGTTCAAATCCCAGCTCCGCCAATTGTCAGCTGTGTGACCTTGGGCAAGTCACTTAACTTCTCTGGGCCTCAGTTACCTCATCTGTAAAATGGGGGTTGACTGTGAGCCCCCTGTGGGACAACCTGATCACCTTGTATTCCCCCAGCGCTTAGAACAGTGCTTTGCACATAGTAAGTGCTTAATAAATGCCATTATTATTATTATTATTATTATTACTCAGTCACCTCACTTGTAAAATCGGGATCAGTGCTATGAGCCCCATGCAGGACAGAGATTGTGTTCAACCTGACTGGCTTATATCTACCCGAGTCACTTAGAACAGTGCCTGGCATGTACTAAGCGCTTAACAAATTCATTCATTCATTCAATCGTATTTATTGAGTGCTTACTGTGTACAGAGCACTGTACTAAGCGCTTGGGAAGTCCAAGTCGGCAACATCTAGAGACGGTCCCTACCCAATAACGGGCTTGCAGTCTAGAAGGGGGAGACAGACAGCAAAACAAAACATGTGGACAGGTGTCGAGTCGTCAGAACAAATAGAATTAAAGCTAGATGCACATCATTTACAGAACAAATAGAATAGAAAATATGTACAAGTAAAATAAATAGAGTAAGAAATACCATAATCAAACAAACAAGCTTGCCCGGGATCACACAGCAGACAAGTGACAGAGTCAGGATTAGAACCCAGGACCTTCTGACTCCCAGATACCTGTTAGAGGGCAGAATTCATGGATGGTAAATTGATTCCAGCAATGCGACAATTTCCCAGAGTAGGTCATAGAAGCAGCCTGGCATAGTGGGTAGAGCCTGGGCCTGGGAGTTAGAAGGTCTTGGGTTCTAATCCCGGCTCCGTTGCTGGTCTGCTGTGTGACTTCGGGCAAGTTACTTCACTTCTCTGAGCCTCAGTGACCTCGTCTAGAAAATGGAGATGAAGTCTGTGAGCCCCACGTGGGACAACCTGCTTCTAGAGAAGCAGCGTGGCTTAGTGGAAAGAGCCCGGGCTTGGGAGCCAAAGGACGTGGGTTCTAATCCCGGTTCCACCACTTCTATGTGACCTTGGGCAAGCCATTTAACTTCTCTGGGCCTCAGTTCCCTCAACTGTAAAATGGGGATGAAGACTGTGAGCCCCACGTGGGACAACCTCATCACCTTGTATCTACCCCAGTGCTAAGAACAATGCTTGGCACATAGTAAGTGCTTAACAAGTACCATTATTATTATTATTACCGCTTAGAACAGTGCTTGGCATGTAGTAAGCACCTAACAAATGCCATCATCATTATTAATATTATCATTAATATTAGATTACTATTAATATAATATGAATCTATGATCTAATATTAATCTCTTATCTATAGAGAGGCAGCGTGGCACAGTGGAAAGAGCATGGGCTTTGGAGTCAGGGGTCATGGGTTTGAATCCTGGCTCTGCCACTTGTCAGCTGTGTGACTTCAGGCGAGTCACTTAATCAATCAATCAATCAATCAATCAATCGTATTTATTGAGCGCTTACTGTGTGCAGAGCACTGTACCAAGCGCTTGGGAAGTCCAAGTTGGCAACATATAGAGACGGTCCCTACCCAACAGTGGGCTCACAGTCTAGAAGGTGGGCTCACAGTCTAGAAAGTGGCAGAGCCGGAATTCGAACCCGTAACATCTGATTCCAAAGCCCGTGCTCTTTCCACTGAGCCACGCTACATTTGATCTAGCGCACTCGCCATTTCAGAGGCACAAAGGTCATCATTATTATTATTATTATTATTATTATCATTATTATTATTACCCATCAGACGCGGTGATAAAATGGAAAGGTCTCGGGAAAAATCGAGCTCTTTTGAGCAAGCTCCATCCTGGGAGCAGAACAGCAGCTCATAAAAGTTATAAATCTGAGGGCAAATGATCGCCATCCCTCATTTATTTCCACTACCCACACGGAATTCATTGTTTCTCCGGCCCAAAAGGTATCGATCACTGGAGAAACGCTTTGCTTAGATACAAGCAAATACTAAACTGTGACTGAGACTGTGAGCCCACTATTGGGTAGGGACCGTCTCTATATGTTGCCAACTTGTACTTCCCAAGCGCTCAGTACAGTGCTCTGCACACAGTAAGTGCTCAATAAATACAATTGATGATGATGATAAAGTCACCCTGACTCACTCCCTTTTCTCTTCCCCCCTTCCCAGCCCCACAACACTTAGCTAGTAATAATCATAATAATGATGGCATTTATTAAGCGCTTACTATGGGCAAAGCACTGTTCCAATTTCTGGAGAGGTTACCAGGTGATCAGGTTGTCCCACGGGGGGCTCACAGTCTTCATCCCCATTTTACAGATGAGGGAACTGAGGCACAGAGAAGTTAAGTGACTTGCTCGAGGTCACGCAACTCCAGAGTGGCTTAGAGGAAAGAGCCCAGGCTTGGGAGTCAGAGGTTGTGGGTTCTAATCCCGGCTCCGCCACTTCTCTGCGGTGTCAACTTGGGCAAGTCGCTTCACTTCTCTGGGCCTCAGTTCCCTCATCTGGAAAATGGGGATGAAGTCTGTGAGCCCCCCGTGGGACAACCTGATGACCTTGTATCCACCCTAGGGCTTAGAACAGTGCTTGGCACATCGTAAGCGCTTAACAAATTCCATCATTGTTATTATTATGTTATCATTGTTATTTGGAGTCAGAGGTCATGGGTTCAAATCCCGGCTCCGCCACTTGTCATCTCCATCCCTCTCCACCCTCTCCATCCCCCATCTTACCTCCTTCCCTTCCCCACAGCACCTGTATATATGTATATATGTTTGTACTTATTTATTACTCTATTTATTTATTTATTTATTTTACCTGTACATATCTATTCTATTTATTTTATTTTGTTAGTATGTTTGGTTTTGTTCTCTGTCTCCCCCTTTTAGACCGTGAGCCCACTGTTGGGTAGGGACCGTCTCTATATGTTGCCAACTTGTACTTCCCAAGCACTTAGTACAGTGCTCTGCACACAGTAAGCGCTCAATAAATACGATTGATTGATTGATTGATTGATTGGCACATCGTAAGCGCTGAACAAATTCCGTCATTGTTATTATTATTACTAAGTGGCAGGGGAAAGTGATGCCCAGAGATAAGTGACTTGCCCAAGGTCACACAGGAGACAAGTAGCAGAGAGGGATTTTCTAGACTGTGAGCCTGTTGTTGGGTAGGGACCATCTCTATATGTTGCCGACTTGTACTTCCCAAGCGCCTAGTCCAGTGCTCTGCACACAGTAAGCGCTCAATAAATAGGACTGAGTGAATGAATGAATGATTAGAACCCAGCTCCTTCTGATTCCAGGCCCAGGCTCTAAACACTAGGACACATTGCTTCTCTTCACTCTAGCAAAAGTTTCATACCAGCTCAGACAAAATGCAGGTCTGATCATTCTAATAATAATAATAATAATAATAATAATAATAATAATAATAATAATGATAATAATAATAATAATAATAATAATGGTATTTATTAAGCGCTTACTATGTGCAAAGCACTGTTCTAAGCGCTGAGCACTATTCTAGACTGTGAGCCCGCTGTTGGGTAGGGAGCGTCTCTATATGTTGCCAACTTGTACTTCCCAAGCGCTTAGTACAGTGCTCTGCACACAGTAAGCGCTCCATAAATACGATTGAATGAATGAATGGTTGTACATATTTATTATGGTTGTACATATTTATTACTCTATTTATTTATTTATTTATTTATTTTACTTGTACATTTCTATCCTATTTATTTTATTTTGTTGGTATGTTTGGTTCTGTTCTCTGTCTCCCCCTTTTAGACTGTGAGCCCACTGTTGGGTAGGGACCGTCTCTATGTGTTGCCAATTTGTACTTCCCAAGCGCTTAGTACAGTGCTCTGCACATAGTAAGCGCTCAATAAATACGATTGATTGATTGACTGATTGATTGAATGAATGAATGAATCTAGCCTGTTCCCAACTGTTCCCAACCTCATACTTGTTCTCCTCATTATTATTTCCATTTATTATGTGCTTATTATAGAGTCTATCACAGTCTATCTTTTAGACTGTGAGCCCACTGCTGGGTAGGGACTGTCTCTATACGTTGCCAACTTGTACTTCCCAAGTGCTTAGTACAGTGCTCTGCACACAGTAAGCGCTCAATAAATACGATTGATGATGATGATGATATTATATCCCAAAGCTCTGGGGTCCAAGGTGAGGTAGATACAGGATTACTACTAACTCTAGATAGGTCTAGAAACAACATGGCATAGTGGAGTCGGAAGGTCGTGAGTTCTAATCCTGGCTCTACACCTTGTCCGTTGAGTGACCTTGGGCAAGTCACTTTACTTCTCTGGTCCTCAGTTCCCTCACCTGGAAAATGGGGATGGAGACTGGGAGCCCCACGTGGGACAGGGACTGTGTCCAACCTGATTTGCTTGTATACACCCCAGCGCTTAGTACAGGGCCTGGCACATAGGAAGTGCCTAACAGATACCGTAATTATTGTTTTTATTATTATCATCATCAAATCTAGACTTATAAACTCCCTGTGGGCAGGGTTCGTGTCTACGAACTCTCATTCATTTACTCATTCAATCACATTTATTGCATGCTTACTGTGTGCGCAGCTTTCTAGACTGTGAGCCTGTTGTTGGGTAGGGCTGTCTCTCTATGTTGCCGACTTGTACTTCCCAAGCGTTTAGTACAGTGCTCTGCACACAGTAAGTGCTCAATAAATACGCTTGAATGAATGAATGAATGAATGAAAGAGCTTGGGAAAGGACAATACCACAATATAACAGACTCTTTCCCTGCCCACAACAAGCTTAATAATAATAATAATAATAATGACTGTGGTATTTGTTAGGTGCTTACTATGTGCCAGGCACTGTACTAAGCGCTGGGATGGATACAATCAAATGGGTTGGACACAGTCCCTGTCCCACGTGGGGCTCACGGTCTCAATCCCCATTTTCCAGATGAGGGAACTGAGGCCCAGAGATGTGAAGTGACTTGCCCAAGGTGACAGAGCAGACGTGGCAGAGTCGGAATTAGAACCCATGACCCAGGCCTGTTCTCTATCCACTCTGTGCTGCTCCACAAGTGGTATTTGTTAAGCGCTTACTATGTGCCAGGCACTGTACTAAGCGCTGGGGTGGATACAAGGAAATCGGATTGGACACAGTCCCTGTCCCATGTGGGGCTCACAGTCTCAATCCCCATTTTCCAGATGAGGGAACTGAGGCCCAGAGAAGTGAAGTCACTTGCCCAAGGTGACAGAGCAGACAAGTGGCAGAGTCGGAATTAGAACCCATGACCCAGGCCTGCTCTCTATCCACTCTGTGCTGCTCCACAAGTGGTATTTGTTAAGCGCTTACTATGTGCCAGGCACTGTACTAAGCGCTGGGGTGGATACAAGGAAATCGGATTGGACACAGTCCCTGTCCCACGTGGGGCTCACAATCTCAATCCCCATTTTCCAGATGAGGAAACTGAGGCCCAGAGAAGTGAAGTGACTTGCCCAAGGTGACAGAGCAGACAAGTGGCAGAGTCGGAATTAGAACTCATGACCCAGGCCTGCTCTCTATCCACTCTGTGCTGCTCCACAAGTGGTATTTGTTAAGCGCTTACTATGTGCCAGGCACTGTACTAAGCGCTGGGGTGGATACAAGGAAATCGGATTGGACACAGTCCCTGTCCCATGTGGGGCTCACAGTCTCAATCCCCATTTGACAAATTGGGCAACTGAGGCCCAGAGAAGTGAAGTGACTTGCCCAAGGTCACACAGCAGACAAAGCGTGGCTCAGTGGGAAGAGCCCGGGCTTTGGAGTCAGAAGTCATGGGTTCAAATCCCAGCTCCGCCAATTGTCAGCTGCGTGACTTTGGGCAAGTCACTTGACTTCTCTGGGCCTCAGTTCCCTCATCTGTAAAATGGGGATGAAGACTGTGAGCCCCCCGTGGGACAACCTGATCACCTTGTAGTCTCCCCAGCACTTAGAACAGTGCTTTGCACACAGTAATCGCTTAATAAATGCCATCATTATTTATTAAGTGGCTGAGCCGGGATTAGAACCCATGACCTTCTGACCCCCAGGCCTGGGCTCTATCCACTAGGCCAGTATTGTCCTCTCCCAAGCGCTTAGTACAGTGCTCTGCACACAGTAAGCGCTCAATAAATACGATTGATTGATTGATTGATTTTATTTTGTTAGTATGTTTGGTTTTGTTCTCTGTCTCCCCCTTTTAGACTGTGAGCCCACTGTTGGGTAGGGACCGTCTCTATATGTTGCCAGCTTGTACTTCCCAAGCGCTTAGTACAGTGCTCTGCACACAGTAAGCGCTCAATAAATACGATTGATTGATTGATTGATTGCTCCACATACAATAAACGCTCAGTAAATGCTGTTGAGGCTGATTTTGCATGGGCCGCCCCCCAACCCATCTGAGAAGCAGTGTGGCTTAGTGGAAAGAACAGGGGCTTGGGAGTCGGAGGTCATGGGTTCTAATCCCGGTTCCACCACTTGTCAGCTGTGTGACTTTGGATAAGTCACTTTCATTCATTCATTCATTCAATCATATTTACTGAGCGCTTACTGTGTGTGGAGCACTGGACTGAGCGCTTGGGAAGTACAAGTTGGCAACCTATAGAGACGGTTCCTACCCAACAACGGGCTCACAGTCAAGAAGCAGCGTGGCTCAGTGGAAAAGAGCCCGGGCTTTGGAGTCATCATCAATCGTATTTATTGAGCGCTTACTATGTGCAGAACACTGTACTAAGCGCTTGGGAAGTACAAATTGGCAACATATAGAGAGAGTCCCTACCCAACAGTGGGCTCACAGTCTAAAAGGGGGAGACAGAGAACAAGACCAAACATACTAACAAAATAAAATAAATAGAATAGATATGTACAAATAAACTAAATAAATAAATAAATAGAGTAATAAATATGTACAAATATATATACATATATACAGGTGCTGTGGGGAAGGGAAGGAGGTAAGATGGGGGGATGGAGGGGGGAAGAGGGGGAGAGGAAGAGGTCATGGGTTCGAAGCCCAGCTCCGCCACACGTCTGCTGTGTGACCTTAGGCAAGTCACTTCACTTCTCTGAGCCTCAGTTACCTCATCTGGAAAATGGGGATAAGAATGTGAGCCCTACATGGGATGACTTAATCACCTTGTATCCCCTCCAGCGCTCAGAACAGTGCTCCGCACATAGTAAGCGCTTAACAAATGCCATAAAAAAAAAAGAAAAAAAAAAGAAGGGGGAGACGGGCAACCAAACAAAACATGTGGACAGGTGTCAAGTCGTCAGAACAAATAGAATTAAAGCTAAATGCACTTCACTTCCCTGGGCCTCAGTGACCTCATCTGGAAAATGGGGATGAAGGCTGTGAGCCCCACACCGGACAACCTAATGACCTTGTATCTCCCCCAGCGCTTAGAACAGTGCTTGGCACACAGTAATCAATCAATCAATCAATCAATCGTATTTATTGAGCGCTTACTATGTGCAGAGCACTGTACTAAGCGCTTGGGAAGTACAAATTGGCATCACATAGAGACAGTCCCTACCCGATAGTGGGCTCACAGTCTAAAAGGGGGAGACAGAGAACAGAACCAAACATACCAACAAAATAAAATAAGTAGGATAGAAATGTACAAGTAAAATAAATAAATAAATAAACAGAGTAATAAATATGTACAACCATATATACATATATACAGGTGCTGTGGGGAAGGGAAGGAGGTAAGACGGGGATGGAGAGGGGGACGAGGGGGAGAGGAAAGAAGGGGCTCAGTCTGGGAAGGCCTCCTGGAGGAGGTGAGCTCTCAGCAGGGCCTTGAAGGGAAGAAGAGAGCTAGCTTGGCGGATGGGCAGAGGGAGGGCATTCCAGGCCCGGGGGATGACGTGGGCCGGGGGTCGATGGCGGGACAGGCGAGAGCGAGGTACGGTGAGGAGATTAGTGGTGGAGGAGCGGAGGGTGCGGGCTGGGCAGTAGAAGGAGAGAAGGGAGGTGAGGTAGGAGGGGGCGAGGTGATGGACAGCCTTGAAGCCCAGGGTGAGGAGTTTCTGCCTGATGCGCAGATTGATCGGTAGCCATTGGAGGTTTTTGAGGAGGGGAGTGATATGTCCAGAGCGTTTCTGGACAAAGATAATCCGGGCAGCAGCATGAAGTATGGATTGAAGTGGAGAGAGACACGAGGATGGGAGATCAGAGAGAAGGCTAGTGCAGTAGTCCAGACGGGATAGGATGAGAGCTTGAATTAGCAGGGTAGCGGTTTGGATGGAGAGGAAAGGGCGGATCTTGGCAATGTTGCGGAGCTGAGACCGGCAGGTTTTGGTGACGGCTTGGATGTGAGGGGTGAATGAGAGAGCGGAGTCGAGGATGACACCAAGGTTGCGGGCTTGTGAGACGGGAAGGATGGTAGTGCCGTCAACAGAGATGGGAAAGTCAGGGAGAGGACAAGGTTTGGGAGGGAAGACAAGGAGCTCAGTCTTTGACATGTTGAGCTTTAGGTGGCGGGCGGACATCCAGATGGAGATGTCCTGAAGGCAGGAGGAGATGCGAGCCTGGAGGGAGGGGGAGAGAGCAGTAAGTGCTTAACAAACACCACCATTATTATTATTATATCAAAATGGTCCGTGTTCACAAACACATTCGTCTTTTTGAAAGCTCTCCTCTGGAGAGTTTTTAGACTGTGAGCCCACTGTTGGGTAGGGACTGTCTCTATATGTTGCCAACTTGTACTTCCCAAGCGCTTAGTACAGTGCTCTGCACACAGTAAGCACTCAATAAATACGATTGATTGATTGATTGATTGATTGATTGATTGATTGGACGCTTGCTCCTTTGAAATGTCTGTACTAGTTGAATCTGCGGGGGGCAAACTTGGCTTTTCCAATTCACAATTCATCCAAACGAGATCCTGGAACCCAATCCCGCTTCATAGCCAACAGACCCCTGCTCTCCCCCACTTCAAATCCTTATTGAAGGCCCGCCTCTTCCAAGAAGCCTTCCCTGACTGAGCCCTCCTTTCATCATCATCAATCGTATTTATTGAGCGCTTACTGTGTGCAGAGCACTGTACTAAGCGCTTGGGAAGTACAAGTTGGCAACATCTAGAGACAGTCCCTACCCAACAGTGGGCTCAATAGAGTAAATACGATTGATTGATTGCTCCACATACAATAAACGCTCAGTAAATGCTGTTGAGGCTGATTCTGCATGGGCCGCCCCCCAACCCATCTGAGAAGCATATTAACAAACTAAAATAAATAGAATAAATATGTACAAATAAAATAAATAAATGGAGTAATAAATTCATTCATTCATCCAATCGTATTTATTGAGCGCTTACTGTGTGCAGAGCACTGTACTAAGCGCTTGGGAAGGCAAGTTGGCAACATACATGCGCCGCGCTCTCTAGCGCTGAAGATATAGCTTTGGGGACTATATCGTTCATTCATTCATTCATTCACTCGTATTTTTTTATTGAGCGCTTACGCTGTGTAGAGCACTGTGCTAAGCGCTTGGTAATGGGATAGTATGTCGTATATTACACTATGGTACAGTACAGTATAGAGAAGCAGTGTGGTTCAGTGGCAAGAGCCCGGGCTTTGGAGTCAGAGGTCAGGCGTTCAAATCCCGACTCCACCGCTTGTCAGCTGTGTGACCTTGGGCAAGTTACTTCACTTCGCTGGGCTTCAGTTCCATCTGTAAAATGGGGATGAAGACTGTGAGCACGGAGGGGGGCATCCTGATCACCTTGTAAACCCCCAGCGCTTAGAACAGTGCTTTGCACATAGTAAGCGCTTAATAAATGCCATTATTATTATTATTATTATTATATAGAGACAGTCCCTACCCAACAGTGGGCTCACAGTCTAATAGGGGGAGACAGAGAACAAAACCAAACATACTAACAAAATAAAATAAATAGAATAGATATGTACAAGTAAAATAAATAAATAAATAGAGTAATAAATATGTACAAAAATATATACATATATACAGGTGCTGTATCACCCCGACTCGCTCCCTTTCTTCATCCTCCCCCCAGCCCCGCACCAGTAACGTCCACATCCCTCATTCATTTTTTTCTACTCATGTCCGTCTCCCCCTCTAGACTGTCAGCTCGCTGTGGGCAGGGAATATATCTGTTTATCGTCCTCTTGGCCTTTCCCGAGCGCTTAGTACAGTGCTCTGCCCGCAATCAGCACTCAATAAATTCGAATGAATGACTAAATGAATGAATAAAGGTCTCCCTGCCCTTTGTACATATTTATTACTCTATTTATTTATTTATTTATTTATTTTACTTGTACATATCTATTCTATTTATTTTATTTTGTTAGTATGCTTGGTTTTGTTCTCTGCCTCCCCCTTTTAGACTGTGAGCCCACTGTTGGGTAGGGACTGTATAGGTTGCCAACTTGTACTTCCCAAGCGCTTAGTACAGTGCTCTGCCCGCAATCAGCACTCATTAAATTCGAATGAACGACTAAATGAATGAATAAACGTCTCCCTGCCCTTTGTACATATTTATTACTCTATTTATTTATTTATTTATGTATTTTACTTGTACATATCGATTCTATTTATTTTATTTTGTTAGTATGTTTGGTTTTGTTCTCTGCCTCCCCCTTTTAGACTGTGAGCCCACTGTTGGGTCGGGACTGTCTCTATATGTTGCCAACTTGTGCTTCCCAAGCGCTTAGTACAGTGCTCTGCACACAGTAAGCGCTCAATAAATACAACTGATTGATTGATCAAAGAATTTATAAACTCATGCATCGTGCATGGCAGAATCGGTGTCATTCTATTTCTTTTCAGAGAGCCATTCCGTAATCTTTTTTTCCTCTTCAATTCAAGACCAGTGAAACCCTTTACCTCTCCTTACCACCTTCCCTCTGGATTTCCGATTTTCTTCCTTTTTTTCTGCCGGTATTGTGGAGAAAAACATCAGGGAGCTGTTACAATCTTCCAAAGAAAGGATCATTCTGCAGGGAATAGCGGGTCATAAGGAACAAGGAGGGAATTGGATATGAAATGTCTGTGAAGACTGACATTAGCCAAGATTAACAGGCACGCATTGTGTTTCAGCTATGTTTAGGATGAGGTGAAAAATGTCCCTTGACTCTTCTTTAAATTTAGAATTTAGAAGACAGCCTATTTCTAGCACCTACGATTATTTTTCCTCTTGCTCCTGTCATGTTTGACTTTTTTTAAAGCAGCAGAATAAAAGTTGACTTTTAAGCACTTTTATAATAATAATAATAATAATGATGGTGGCATTTGCCTTTTAGACTGTAAGCCCACTATTGGGTAGGGACTATGTTACCAACTTGTACTTCCCAAGCGCTTAGTACAGTGCTCTGCACACAGTAAGCGCTCAATAAATATGATTGATTGATTGATTGATTGTGAAGCACTGTAACCTGGGGAGGTTACAAGGTGATTAGGTTGTCCCAGGTGGGGCTCACAGTCTTCATCCCCATTTTCATTCATTCATTCATTCATTCATTCAATCGTATTTGTTGAGCGCTTACTGTGTGCAGAGCACTGTACTAAGCGCTTGGGAAGTACAAGTTTGCAACTTACAGAGACGGTCCCTACCCAAAAGCAGGCTCACATTTTCCAGATGAGGTCACTGAGGCCCAAAGAAGTGAAGTGACTTGCCCAAAGTCACACACCTGTCAAGCGGCGGAGCAGGGATTTGAACCCAGGACCTTTGACTCCCAAGCCCTGGCTCTTGCCACTGAACCACGCTGCTTCTCTGTTCTCCATTCATTCATTCAATCATATTTTTTGAGCGTTTACTGTGTGCAGAGCACTGTACTAAGCGCTTGGGAAGTACAAATCGGCAACAGTTAGGGTTGGTCACAGCCCCTGTCCCACGTGGAGCTCACAGTCTCAAATGCCATCATTATTATTATTATTATTATTATTATTATTATTATTATTATTATTAATCCCCATTTTCCAGATGAGGGAACTGAGGCCCAGAGAAGTGAAGTGATTTGCCCAAGGTCACACAGCAGGAAAGTGGGGGAGGCAGGATTAGAACTTATGACCTTCTGAATTCCAGGCCTGAGCTCTATTAACTACACCAGGCTGTTCCACCCAATGTGTGCGTGTTGAATATTTTATTTATTTTATTTTGTTAATGTTTTGTTTTGTTATCTGTCTTCCCCTTCTAGACTGTGAGCCCGCTGTTGGCTAGGGACCGTCTCTAGGTGCCGCCAACTTGGACTTCCCAAGCGCTTAGTACAGTGCTCTGCACATAGTAAGCACTCAATAAATATGGTTGAATGAATGAATGAATAGAAGGGGAAGACAGACAACAAACCAAAGCAAGTAGGCACCTCTAGATGATCAATTCCAGTTTCAAAATGAAATCTCCCTTCCCGGCGATATTTCCGCTCCTGCCACGTCTAATTGGAAGCCCGAGAAATGTGAGGCCTCTGGAGAAAGAGCGATATTTCATTTTCTCGCCCCCCGAGCTGCGACGACGACTACGAAAGCTTATTAAAAGTCCCCACGGGGCCTGCAGGCTCGCATTTCCCGGTAAACCAGACGGTGGGATTTTTGAGGGGCGCGTTTAAAACCTCCTTCCATCGATCGGGAATGGAAGAAAGAGCTTTTATCAATCGAGGGATGGTAACGCCGCTTTGGGAACGGTGCCACTGGGGAATTAGCGTGGCTCAGTGGCAAGAGCACCCGCTTGGGAGTCAGAGGTCCTGGGTTCTAATCCCGACTCCGCCACTTATCAGCTGTGTGACGTTGGGCAGGTCTCAACTTCTCTGGGCCTCAGTTACTCCATCTGTAAAATGAGGATGAAGACTGTGAGCCCCACGTGGGACAACCTTGTATCTACCCCAGCGCTTGGAACATTATAATGATAATCAATCCATCAATCAATCGTATTTGATTGATTGATAGTATTAATCAATCAAACATTATAATCAATCAATCAATCAATCGTATTTATTGAGCGCTTACTATGTGCAGAGCACTGTACTAAGCGCTTGGGAAGTACAAATTGGCATCACATAGAGACAGTCCCTACCCAACAGTGGGCTCACAGTCTAAAAGGGGGAGACAGAGAACAGAACCAAACATACCAACAAAATAAAATAAGTAGGATAGAAATGTACAAGTAAAATAAATAAATAAATAAATAAATAGAGTAATAAATATGTACAACCATATATACATATATACAGGTGCTGTGGGGAAGGGAAGGAGGTAAGACGGGGGGATGGAGAGGGGGACGAGGGGGAGAGGAAAGAAGGGGCTCAGTCTGGGAAGGCCTCCTGGAGGAGGTGAGCTCTCAGCAGGGCCTTGAAGGGAGGAAGAGAGCTAGCTTGGCGGATGGGCAGAGGGAGGGCATTCCAGGCCCGGGGGATGACGTGGGCCGGGGGTCGATGGCGGGACAGGCGAAAGCGAGGTACAGTGAGGAGATTAGTGGTGGAGGAGCGGAGGGTGCGGGCTGGGCAGTAGAAGGAGAGAAGGGAGGTGAGGTAGGAGGGGGCGAGGTGATGGACAGCCTTGAAGCCCAGGGTGAGGAGTTTCTGCCTGATGCGCAGATTGATCGGTAGCCATTGGAGGTTTTTGAGGAGGGGAGTAATATGTCCAGAGCGTTTCTGGACAAAGATAATCCGGGCAGCAGCATGAAGTATGGATTGAAGTGGAGAGAGACACGAGGATGGGAGATCAGAGAGAAGGCTAGTGCAGTAGTCCAGACGGGATAGGATGAGAGCTTGAATGAGCAGGGTAGCGGTTTGGATGGAGAGGAAAGGGCGGATCTTGGCAATGTTGCGGAGCTGAGACCGGCAGGTTTTGGTGATGGCTTGGATGTGAGGGGTGAATGAGAGAGCAGAGTCGAGGATGACACCAAGGTTGCGGGCTTGTGAGACGGGAAGGATGGTAGTGCCGTCAACAGAGATGGGAAAGTCAGGGAGAGGACAAGGTTTGGGAGGGAAGACAAGGAGCTCAGTCTTCGACATGTTGAGCTTTAGGTGGCGGGCGGACATCCAGATGGAGATGTCCTGAAGGCAGGAGGAGATGCGAGCCTGGAGGGAGGGGGAGAGAGCAGGGGCAGAGATGGAGATCTGGGTGTCATCAGCGTAGAGATGATAGTTGAAGCCGTGGGAGCGAATGAGGTCACCAAGGGAGTGAGTGTAGATTGAGAACAGAAGGGGATTATAATGATAATCAATCCATCAATCAATCGTATTTGATTGATTGATAATATCAATCAATCAATCGTATTTATTGAGCACTTCCTGTGTGCAGAGCACTGGACTAAGCACTTGAGAAGTACAAGTTGGCAACATATAGAGACGGTCCCAACCCAACAGTGGGCTCACAGTCTAAAAGGGGGAGACAGAGAACAAAACCAAACGTACTAACAAAATAAAATAAATAGAATAGATATGGACAAGTAAAATAATAATGATGGTATTCGTTGAGCGCTTACTACGTGCCAAGCAAGGGTATAAATATAGCAGAGTTGGTAGATGAGTTCCCTGCCCACAACAAACTTATAGTCTAGAGCCTCACCGTCCCCTCATTCATTCATTCATTCAATCGTATTTATTGAGCGCTTCCTGTGTGCAGAGCACTGTACTAAGCGCTTGGGAAGTACAAGTTGGCAACATCTAGAGACAGTCCCTACCCAACAGTGGGCTCACAGTCTCCATATCACCACCCCTCTGAACCGCAGAGACAAAAAAGACCAAAATTTATCGCCATTAAAACGTGTCTATTGACAAATGCATATCTTACCCCCATGTTACCTCCTTCCCTTCCCCACAGCACCTGTATATATGTATATATGTTTGTACAGATTTATTACTCTATTTATTTATTAATTTTACTCATACATATCTATTCTATTTATTTTATTTTGTTAGTATGTTTGGTTTTGTTCTCTGTCTCCCCCTTTTAGACTGTGAGCCCACTGTTGGGTACGGACTGTCTCTATATGTTGCCAATTTGTACTTCCCAAGCACTTAGTCCAGTGCTCTGCACATAGTAAGCGTTCAATAAATACGATTGATGATGATGTGCACGGGGTTGAAATTTCGACATCCAGAGCGTAGCATTTTTCCATTAATTTGCAGCAGTGAAACACACCTCATTTCATTCCCACCTGGAGGATATTAATCTTCATAAGAGGAGCATAACCAGGTGGAAAGACCCACGTCCTCATCCTCCCTATGGTGTGGAAAATTAATTCAGCTTCACACACACAAAACATCCACACACACACACACATAATCATCATCAATCGTATTTATTGAGTGCTTCCTGTGTGCAGAGCACTGTACTAAGCGCTTAGGAAGTACAAATTGGCAATATATAGAGACAGTCCCTACCCAACAGTGGGCTCACAGTCTAAAAGCACATAATGGAAGTAGGGGCTTCGCGCTTCCCACCCCCTTATTGCTAATAGAGAAACAGTGTAGCTTAGTGGAAAAAACCCGGGTTTAGGAGTCGGAGGTTGTGGGTTCTAATCCAGCTCCACCACTTATCGGCTGTGTGACATTGGCAAGTCACTTGAGTTCTCTGGGCCTCAGTTACCTCATCTGTAAAATGGGGATTAAGACTGTGAGATAGGGACCATCTCTCTATGTTGCCGATTTGTAATTAATAATGGCATTTATAAAGCACTTACTATGTGCAAAGCACTGTTCTAAGCGCTGAATAACTATTCTAAGCGCTGACTCTCCCTGGCTCCACCAACTGTCAGCTGGGTGACTTTGGGCAAGTCACTTCACTTCTCTGGGCCTCAGTTCCCTCAGCTGTAAAATGGGGATGAAGACTGTGAGTCCCCCATGGGACAACCTGATCACCTTGTTAACCTCCTCAGTGCTTAGAACAGTGCTTTGCACATAGTAAGCGCTTAATAAATTCTATCATTATTATTAGTAGTAGTAGTACAGTGCTCTGCATAGAGTAAGCACTCAATAAATATGATTTAGAGAAGCAGCGTGGCTCAGTGGGAAAGAGCCCGGGCTTTGGAGTCAGAGGTCATGGGTTCAAATCCCGGCTCTGCCAATTAGCTGTGTGACTTTGAGCAAGTCACTTAACTTCTCTGGGCCTCAGTTACCTCATCTGTAAAATGGGGATGAAGACTGTGAGCCCCAGGTGGAACAACCTGATCATCTTGTAACCTCTCCAGCGCTTAGAACAGTGCTTTGCACATAGTAAGCGCTTAATAAATGCCATCATTATTACTATTATTGAATGAATGAATGAATGGGACAGCCTGATGACTTTGTACCTACCCCAGCGCTTAGAACACTGCTTGACACATAGTAAGCGCTTAACAAATGGCATTATTATTATTATTATTGTTATTATTGTTAAATCTGTTCAAATACTGGTCTTGAAGAATGACTCGCTGATATTTAAACTCGGCCCGTGCTTTCTGAAATGTTTTTTCTCTTCTGATTTACATGATCAACTTATTTAATGAGGCAGAAAGGCATCTGAGCCACCATGCTTTGTCACAGCAATGAGCTCCTGAATAAACAGAAAAGAACCCATTTATCTCCCTGTCTTCTCCTTTACTCTCTCCCAGCCAGAAAGGAATTAAATCCCGGTTTCCATGTTAAATTCGCCTGGTTGTGTTTGAACTCTTATGGCTTGGGATAATAACGCTGTTAATAAAAATAATTGTGGTGTTTATTAGCTCTTATTTTGCCCCAGGCACTGTACTAAGCGCCGGGGTGGACACGAGCAAATCAGGTTGGACACAGTCCCTGACCCAAGTGGGGCTCACAGTCTCAATCCGCAATTTTACAGATAAGGGAACTGAGGCACAGAGAATAATAATAATAATAATAATGGTATTTGTTAAGCGCTTACTATGTGCCAAGCACTGTTCTAAGCACTGGGGTACATATAAGGTAATCAGGTTGTCCCACGTGGGGCTCCCAGTTTTAATCCCCAATTTTACAGATGAGGGAACTGAGGCACAAAGAATGATAATAATAATAATAATGGTATTTGTTAAGCGCTTACTATGTGCCAAGCACTGTTCTAAGCGCTGGGGTACATATAAGGTAATCAGGTTATTCCACGTGAGGCTCCCAGTTTTAATCCCCAATTTTACAGATGAGAGAACTGAGGCACAAAGAATAATAATAATAATAATAATGGTATTTGTTAAGCGCTTACTATGTGCCAAGCACTGTTCTAAGCACTGGGGTACATATGAGGGAATCAGGTTGCCCCACGTGAGGCTCCCAGTTTTAATCCCCAATTTTGCAGATGAGGGAACTGAGGCACAAAGAATAATAATAATAATAATGGTATTTGTTAAGCACTTACTATGTGCCAATCACTGTTCTAAGCACTGGGGTACATATGAGGGAATCAGGTTGCCCCACGTGAGGCTCCCAGTTTTAATCCCCAATTTTACACATAAGGAACTGAGGCACAAAGAATAATAATAATAATAATGGTATTTGTTAAGCGCTTACTATGTGCCAAGCACTGTTCTAAGCGCTGGGGTACATGTGAGGGAATCAGGTTGCCCCACGTGAGGCTCACAGTTTTAATCCCCAATTTTACAGGTGAGGGAACTGAGGCACAAAGAATAATAATAATAATAATGGTATTTGTTAAGCGCTTACTATGTGCCAAGCACTGTTCTAAGCGCTGGGGTACATATAAGGTAATCAGGTTATTCCACGTGAGGCTCCCAGTTTTAATCCCCAATTTTACAGATGAGAGAACTGAGGCACAAAGAATGATAATAATAATAATAATGGTATTTGTTAAGCGCTTACTATGTGCCAAGCACTGTTCTAAGCGCTGGGGTACATATAAGGTAATCAGGTTATTCCACGTGAGGCTCCCAGTTTTAATCCCCAATTTTACAGATGAGGGAACTGAGGCACAAAGAATAATAATAATAATAATGGTATTTGTTAAGCGCTTACTATGTGCCAAGCACTGTTCTAAGCGCTGGGGTACATATAAGGTAATCAAGTTATTCCACGTGAGGCTCCCAGTTTTAATCCCCGATTATACAGATGAGGGAACTGAGGCACAAAGAATAATAATAATAATAATGGTATTTGTTAAGCGCTTACTATGTGCCAAGCACTGTTCTAAGCACTGGGGTACATATAAGGTAATCAGGTTGTCCCACGTTGGGCTCACAGTTTTAATCCCCAATTTTACAGATGAGGGAACTGAGGCACAAAGAATTATAATAATAATAATGGTATTTGTTAAGTGCTTACTATGTGCCAAGCACTGTTCTAAGCGCTGGGGTACGTATAAGGTAATCAAGTTATTCCACGTGAGGCTCCCAGTTTTAATCCCCGATTATACAGATGAGGGAACTGAGGCACAAAGAATAATAATAATAATAATGGTATTTGTTAAGCGCTTACTATGTGCCAAGCACTGTTCTAAGCGCTGGGGTACATATAAGGTAATCAGGTTGTCCCACGTTGGGCTCACAGTTTTAATCCCCAATTTTACAGATGAGGGAACTGAGGCACAAAGAATTATAATAATAATAATGGTATTTGTTAAGTGCTTACTATGTGCCAAGCGCTGTTCTAAGTGCTGGGGTACATATAAGGTAATCAGGTTATTCCATGTGAGGCTCCCAGTTTTAATCCCCAATTTTACAGATGAGGGAATTGAGGCACGGAGAAGTGAAGTGACTTCTCCACACAGCAGACATTTGGCAGGGCTGGGATTAGAACCCTAGATAGGAAGTCAGTAAATTGTATTTATTGTGAGGTTTCCGTAGTGTAGTGGTTATCACGTTCGCCTAACACGCAAAAGGTCACCGGTTCGAAACCGGGTGGAAATAGTCTTCTAGACTGTGAGCCCACTGTTTGGTAGGGACCGTCTCTATATGTTACCAACTTGTACTTCCCAAGCGCTTAGTACAGTGCTCTGCACACAGTAAGTGCTCAATAAATATGATTGATTGATTGACCGCTTACTGTGGGCAGGACACTGTAGTAAGCGCTTGGGAGAGGACAATAGAAGAATAAACAGACACATTCCCTGCCCACAGTGAGATTAAATCTAGAAGGGGAGGAGTTTGATGTCGAGCATCATCATCATCATCATCATCAATCGTATTTATTGAGCGCTTACTATGTGCAGAGCACTGTACTAAGCGCTTGGGAAGTACAAATTGGCAACATATAGAGACGGTCCCTACCCAACAGTGGGCTCACAGTCTAAAAGGGGGAGACAGATCATCCCAGCTGAGCTGAGGAAGGGTAGTCTGGTGGAAAAATAATAATGATAATAATGGCATTTATTAAGTGCTTACTATGTGCAAAGCACTGTTCTAAGCACTGGGGAGGTTACAAGGTGATCAGGTTGTCCCACGGGGGGCTCACAGTCTTAATCCCCATTTTCCAGATGAAGTAGCTGAGGCCCAGAGAAGTGAAGTGACTTGCCCAAAGTCACACAGCTGACAACTGGCGGAGCTGGGATTTGAACCGATGACCTCTGACTCCAAAGCCCGTACTCTTTCCACTGAGCCACGCTGCTTCTCAATCAATCAATCAATCAATCAATCAATCGTATTTATTGAGCACTTACCGTGTGCAGGGCACTGTACTAAGCACTTGGGAAGTACAAGTTGGCAACATATAGAGACCGTCCCTACCCAACAGTGGGCTCACAGTCTAGAAGTTTGATGTTTGATGTTGATCATCCCAGCTGAGCTGAGGAAGGGTAGTCTGGTGGAAAGAACCCAGGCCTGCGAGTCGGAGGCCCTGGGTTCTAATCCCGGCTCAATCGGTCAATAAACTGTATTTATTGAGTGCTTGCTATGTGCCAAGCACGTGGGATAGAGCCCGGGCCTGTGAGTCAGAAGGAATCAAGTAAACACTCCCCACTATGGGCTTCCAGGCTGTCCATCCATCCATCCACCCCCGGCCCCCTCCTCCCTCACCTCCCTTCTCTCCTTGTCCAGCCCAGCCCGCACCCTCCGCTCCTCCACCACTAATCTCCTCATTGTACCTCGCTCTCGCCTGTCCCGCCATCGACCCCTGGCCCCCGCCTCCCCCGGGCCTGGAATGCCCCCAATCCCTCTGCCCGTCCGCCAAGCTAGCTCTCTTCCTCCCTTCAAGGCCCTGCTGAGAGCTCACCTCCTCCAGGAGGCCTTCCCACACTCAGCCCTTTCTTTCCTCTCCCCCTCGTCCCCCTCTCCATCCCCCCATCTTACCTCCTTCCCTTCCCCACAGCACCTGTATATATGTATATATGGTTGTACAGATTTATTACTCTATTTATTTATTTATTTATTTATTTATTTTACTTGTACATTTTTATCCTACTTATTTTATTTTGTTGGTATGTTTGGTTCTGTTCTCTGTCTCCCCCTTTTAGACTGTGAGCCCACTGTTGGGTAGGGACTGTCTCTATGTGATGCCAATTTGTACTTCCCAAGCGCTTAGTACAGTGCTCTGCACATAGTAAGCGCTCAATAAATACGATTGATTGATTGATTGATTGATTGATTGAGCGCTTACTGTGTGCAGAGCACTGGACTAAGCGCTTGGGAAGTACAATTTGGCAACATATAGAGACAGTCCCTACCCAACAGTGGGCTCACTCCAGCCCAGCCCTCACCCTCCGCTCCTCTGCCGCCGCTCACCTCCTCCCTGGGCCTCATTCTTCCCTATCCCACCATCGACCCCCGGCCCACATCCTCCCCCTGGCCCGGAATTCCCTCCTTCCACACATCCACCAAGCTAGCTCTCTTCCTCCCTTCAAAGCCCTCCTGAGAGCTCACCTCCTCCAGGAGGCCTTCCCACACTGAGCCCCCTTTTTCCTCTCCTCCTCCTCATCCCCCCAACCCTACCTCCTTCCCCTCCCCACAACACCTGTATAAATATTTGTACAGATTTATTACTCTATTTATTTTACTTGGACATATTTACTCTTCTATTTATTTTGTTAATGATGTGCATCTAGCTTTACTTCTATTTATTGTGATGACTTGATACTTTCCATTCATTCATTCAATCATATTTATTGAGCGCTTACTGTGTGCAGAGCACTGTACTAAGCACTTGGGAAGTACAAGTTGGCAACGTATAGAGACGGTCCCTACCCAACAGTGGGCTCACCTGTCCACATGTTTTGTTTTGTTGTCTGTCTCCCCCTTCTAGACTGTGAGCCCGTTGTTGGGTAGGGACTGTCTCTAGATGTTGCCAACTTGTACTTCCCAAGCACTTAGTACAGTGCTCTGCACACAGAAAGAGCTCAATAAATACAATTGAATGAATGAATGAATGAATGAATGAATGAATGTTGGGTAGGGACATCTCTATATGTTGCCGACTTGTATTTCCCAAGCGCTTAGTACAGTGCTATGCACACAGTAAGTGCTCAATGAATACAATTGAATGAATGAATGAATGAATGAATGAATGTTGGGTAGGGACCGTCTCTATATGTTGCCAATTTGTACTTCCCAAGTGCTTAGTACAGTGCCATTCACATAGTAAGTGCTCAATAAATGCAATTGAATGAATGAATGAATGAATGAAGGACCTGGGTTCTAATTTGGACTCCACCACCAGGCTGCTTGGTCTTCCATCAGTCAGTGAATCGATCATATTTATTGAGTGCTTACTATGGGCAGAGCACTGGGCTAAGCGCTTGGGAGAGTACTATATGCTTGTATCCGCTCCAGAGCTTAGTACAGTGCCTGACACATAGTAAGTGCTTAATAAATGCCATTATCATTATTATCAGTATTATATTATTAATATAATTATATAAGTAGCTTAGCTCAGCGGAAAGAGCCTGGGCTTTGGAGTCGGAGGTCGTGGGTTCAAATCCCGGCTCCACCACCTGTCTGCTGTGACCTTGGGTGAGTCACTTCACTTCTCTGAGCCTCAGTTCCCTCATCTGTCAAATGGGGATGAAGACTGTGAGCCCCACGTGGGACAACCTGATCACCTTGTATCCCCCCCCAACCAGAGTTTAGAACGGTGCTTTGCACATAGTAAGCGCTTAACAAATTCCATCATTATTATAAGTATATGATTACTATATTATTACACTATTCACTCATTCATTCAATTGTATTTATTGAGCGCTGTGTGCAGAGCACTGAACTAAGCGCTTGGAAAGGACAATAGAGCAATAAAGAGAGTGAATCCCTGCCCGCAACAGGCTCACAGCAAAGCAGCGTGGCTCAGTGGAAAGAGCCTGGTCTTTGGAGTCAGAGGTCATGGGTTCAAATCCCGACTCCGCCAATAGTCAGCTGGGTGACTTTGGGCAAGTCACTTCACTTCTCTGGGCCTCAGTTCCCTCATCTGGAAAATGGGGATTAAGACTGCAAACCCCCCCGTGGGACAACCGGATCACCTTGTAACCTCCCCAGCGCTTAGAACAGTGCTTTGCACATCGTAAGTGCTTAATAAATGCCATCATTATTATTCACAGTCTAGAAGCAGTGTGGCTCAGTGGAAAGAGCCCGGGCTTTGGAGTTGGAGGTCATGGGTTCAAACCCCGGCTCCGCCACTTGTCAGCTGTGTGACTGTGGGCAAGTCACTTCACTTCTCTGGGCCTCAGTTCCCTCATCTGTAAAATGGGGATCAAGACTGTAAGCCCCCCGTGGGACAACCTGATCACCTTGTAACCTCCCCAGCTCTTAGAACAGTGCTTTGCGCATAGTAAGTGCTTAATAAATGCCATCATTATTATTAGTGTTATAAGGGGGAAGAAAGACATCAATACGTGTAGTCAGGCCTCAATCTAAATAAACAGAATTATAGATATATACATATATATGTATATATATAATAATCTATGCATGTATATATCTATAATTCTATTTATTTATATTGATGTCTATATATACATATATATGTATATATATATACAAATATATACATACATATATACATATATACGTATATACATATATATATGCATGCATATATACATATATATTGATACATATACACATATATATTGATACATATATACATATATATGCATGCATATATACATATATTTTCATACATATATATACATATATACATATATATGATAATAATAATAATGATGGCATTTATTAAGTGCTTACTATGTGCAAAGCACTGTTCTAAGCGCTGGGGAGGTTACAAGGTAATCAGGATGTCCCACGGGAGACTCACAGTCTTAATCCCCATTTTACAGATGAGGTAACTGAGGCCCAGAGAAGTGAAGTCCCCCTCTCCATCCCCCCCATCTTACCTCCTTCCCTTCCCCACAGCACCTGTATATATGTATATATGTTTGTACATATTTATTACTCTATTTATTTATTTATTTATTTTACATGTACATATCTATCCTATTTATTTTATTTTGTTAGTATGTTTGGTTGTGTTCTCTGTCTCCCCCTTTTAGACTGTGAGCCCACTGTTGGGTAGGGACTGTCTCTATATGTTGCCAACTTGTACTTCCCAAGCGCTTAGTACAGTGCTCTGCACATAGTAAGCGCTCAATAAATACGATTGATGATGATGATGATGAAGTGACTTGCCCAAAGTCACACAGCTGACGGTTGGCGGAGCTGGGATTTGAACCCCTGACCTCTGACTCCAAAGCCCGGGCTCTTTCCATTGAGCCACGCTGCTTCTCTACACACACACATATATATATATATATATATATATATATATATATATGTATATACATGTATATATATATATATACATATATATACATGTATATATATATACATATATATATATATATATGCATGAAATACTGTGGTGGAGGAGGAGCAGGAAGAGCAGAGGGACTGAATCAAGGTGGGCAGAAGGGAGGAGGAGCTGAGGAAAAGTGGGGCTCAGTGTGGGAAGGCCTCCTGGAGGAGGTGAGATCTCAGTAGGGCTTTGAAGGGGGGGAAGAGAGCTAATTTGGTGGATGTGTGGAGGGAGGGCATTCCAGGGCAAGAGGAGGACGTGGGCCGGGGGTCGACGGCGAGATGGGCGAGAACGAGGCCCAGGGAGGAGCTGAGCAGTGGCAGAGGAGCGGAGGGTGCGGGATGGGCTGGAGAAGGATAGAAGGGAGGTGAGGGAGGAGGGGGCCAGGGGATGGATGGCCAGCCTTGAAGCCCAGAGTGAGGAGTGTTTTCTTGATTTGTAAGTTGACAGGCAGCCACTGGAGATTTTTGAGGAGAGGAGTGACATGCCCAGAGCATTTCTGGACAAAGATAATCCAGGCAGCAGAGTGAAGAATAGACTGAAGTGGGGAGAGACAGGAGACAGACCCACTTTCTGCCCACAGCGAGCTTCCAGTCTAGAGGGGGAGACAGACATGAATAAAAAGAAATAAGTGAGAGTTGTGGACATAAGCCGTGTGGGGCTGGGAGGGAGGATGGAGAAAGGGAGAGAGTCAGGGTGACGCAGAAGGGAGGGGGAGATGAGGAAAAGTGGGGCTTTGTCAGGGAAGGCCTCCTGGAGGAGATGGGCCTTCAGTAAGGCTTTGAATGGGGGGGAGAGTCATTTTCTGGGGGATTTGAGGAGAGAGGGCGGTCCAGGCCAGAGGCAGGACGTGGGCCAGGGGTCGGCGGTGAGATAGAAGAGATGGAGGGGCAGGGAGAAGTTTGGCATGAGACGAGCGGAGCGTGAGGGCCGGGCCGGAGGAGGAGAGCGGCCAGGGGAGGGAGGACAGGGCGACCCCAGGGACAGCTTTAATGCTTCCTCCTCGCAACCCCCACCTCCAGGCCCTTCTCCTTCATCTGTCATTTTCTAGGAAAGCAGCGTGGGTCGGTGGAAAGAGCCCGGGCTTTGGCGTCAGAGGTCATGGGTTCAAATCCCAGCTCAGCCAATTGTCAGCTGTGTGACTTTGGGCAAGTCACTTCACTTCTCTGGGCCCCAGTTCCCTCATCTGTAAAATGGGGATTAAGACTGTGAGTCCCCCATGGGACAACCTGATCACCTTGTAACCTCCCCAGCACTTAGAACAGTGCTTTGCACGTAGTAAGCACTTAATAAATGCCATCATTATTATTATTTTCTCGAACTGTCACCCTACCTACATCTCTCCTGTCCTCCGAATCAGCCCATTTTACAGATGAAGAAACTGACGCCCAGAGAAGTGAAGTGACTTCATTCATTCCTTCATTCAATCACGTTTATTGAGCGCTTACTGATGCACAGAGCACTGGAGGAAGCGCTTGGGAAGAGTCCAATACAACAAGAAACGTACACATTCCCTGCCCACAGTGAACTTATCCAAATTTGCACATCAGACTTTCTGCGTCATTTCGCTCTTCTAATTCTATTTATTTCTACTGATGCTACTGTTGCCTTTTGACTTGTTTGGACGTCTGTCTCCCCACTTTAGACTGTGAGGCAGTCGTGGCCAGGGATTGTCTCTCTTTGGGGCTGAATTGTACTTCCCAAGCACTTAGTACAGTGCAAGTAAGCACTCAGTAAATGACTGAATTAATTAATACCTGTTTACTTGTTCTGATGTGTGTGCGTAGATATGTATGTATGCATATATATATATATATATATATATATATATATTCTATTTACTTATAATGATGCTATTAATGCCTGCTTACTTGTTTTGCTGTCTGTCTTCCCCCTTTTAGTCCATAAGCCTGTTGTGGGCAGGGATTGTCTCTCTGTGTTGCTGAATTGGACTTTCCCAGCGCTTAGGACAGTGCTTTGCACACAGTATGTGCTCAATAAATACGATTGAATGAATGCTTCTAGAAGATCAGAGTGGGGAATTAGAACCCAGATCCTCTGACTCCCAGGGTGGGGCTCTTTTCTCTAGGTATTGCAGACCCACAATCCCCAACACACAGATCTATGAGGGAAAAAAGCCAGTGAAAAATGAAATCAAATAATGATAATTGTGGTATTTGTTAAGCGCTTACTACATCCCAGGCACTGTAATGATAATAATAATGATGGCATTTATTAAGGGCTTACTATGTGGAAAGCACTGTTCTAAGCGCTGGGGAGGTTGCAAGGTGATCGGGTTGTCCCACGTGGGGCTCACAGTCTTAATCCCCATTTTACAGATGAGGCAACTGAGGCACAGTCACACAGCTGACAGTTGGTGGGGTCGGGATTTGAACCCATGACCTCTGACTCCAAAGCCTGTGCTCTTTCCATTGAGCCACGCTGCACTGTACTAAGCGCTGGAGTTGATACAAGGACGTCAGTTTGGACACAGTCCCTGTCCCACATGGGGCTCACAGTCTCAGTGGCCTAGTGCAAACAGCACAGGTTTGGGAGTCGGAGGTCGTGGGTTCTAATCCCGGCTCAGCCACTTGTCATCTGTGTGACTTTGGGCAAGTCACTTCACTTCTCTGGGCCTCAGTTCCCTCATCTGTCGATTGGGGATGAAGACTCTGAGCCCCACGGGGGACAATCTGATCACCTTGTATCCTCCCCAGTGCTTAGAATAGTGCTTGGCACATAGTAAGCACTTAACAAGTATTATCATTCATTCATTCACTCAATCGTATTTATTGAGCGCTTACTGTGTGCAGAGCACTGGACTAAGTGCTTGGAAAGTACAAGTTGGCAACATATAGAGACGGTCCCTACCCAACAACGGGCTCAGAGTCTAGAAGGGGGAGACAGACAACAAAACAAAACATGCAGGCAGGTGTCAAGTCGTCAGAACAAATAGAATTAAAGCTAAATGCACATCATTAACAAACTAAATAGAATTAAAGCTAAATGCACATCATTAACAAACTAAATAGAATAGTAAATATGTACAAGTAAAAACAGAGTAATAGCAGATTATAATAATAATAATAATTACTATTATTATTATTATATCTACACCAGTGCTTAGAACAGTGCTTGGCACATAGTAAGCACTTAACAAGTATTATCATTAATTCATTCACTCAATCGTATTTATTGAGCGCTTACTGTGTGCAGAGCACTGGACTAAGTGCTTGGGAAGTACAAGTTGGCAACATCTAGAGACGGTCTGTACCCAACAGCGGGCTCACAATCTAGAAGGGGGAGACAGACAACAAAACAAAACATGCAGGCAGGTGTCAAGTCATCAGAACAAATAGAATTAAAGCTAAATGCACATCATTAACAAAATAAATAGAATAGTAAATATGTACACGTAAAAATAAATAGAACAATAGTGGATTATAATAATAATAATACTATTATTATTATTATTATTATTATATCTACACCAGCGCTTAGAACAGTGTTTGGCACATAGTAAGCGGTTACCAAATACCATTATTATTATTATTATTATTATTATTATTATTATTATTATTATATTTCAGATGAGGTCCTAGAGGTCCAGCGAAGTGACGTGACTTGCCCACAGTCTTGCGGCGGACAAGCGACGGAGCGAGGATTAGAACCCAGATCCTCCGACGCACAGGCCTGGGCCCTTTTTCACTTGGCCATGCCTCTTCTTAAATCAAGTCTTAAATCTAGTCAGTTGGCGAATTTAGCAGTTGCCTGAGGCGGGGATTCACTACTCATCCTATTCCTTAACCCAAATTGCGGTAGGCTTGGAAACATTCCGGGAAAATAGAGATTTCAAGCACGAAGAGAGAGAGAACACACGGCCGACGATCAGAGGTGGGGAAATGTATAAAATTGTCCTTGCCAAGTATTTTATGGAAACTTAATGACCGCTCTGTGGTAACTGCAGGTTACAGTATATTTTTATCTGTTCATCGAATTCTGCCAAAGCGTCTCTTTGCTCCATTTCGGGTCTGAAATATCAGATTCATTCATTCATTCAATCTTATTTATTGAGCGCTTACTGTGTGCAGAGCACTGGACTAAGCGCTTGGAAAGTCCAATTCGGCAACAGATAGAGACGGCCTCTACCCAATAACGGTCTCGCAGTCTAGAAGGGGGAGACAGACAGCGAAATAAAACAAGTAGACAGGCATTAATAACATATTGTTATTAATATTGACATACAATAACATATTGTATTTTCGAAGCACTTAGTACAGTGCTCTGCACACAATAAGCGCTCAATAAATATGATTGAATGAATCAAAGCCCAGGTGGGAGAGTTAAAGGACAGAACCCTCTCCCACATAGAGAAGCAGCTGGCTTAGTGGCAAAATCCGAGGCTTGGGAATCAGAGGTTGTGGGTTCAAGTTCCGGGTCCACCGCTTATCAGCTGTGTGACTTTGGGCAAGTCACTTCACATCTCTGTGCCTCAGTTCCCTCATCTGTACAATGGGGATGAAGACTGGAAGCCCCACGTGGGACAACCTGATCACCTTGTATCTCCCCCAGCGCTTAGAACAGTACTTGGCACATAGTAAGTGCTTAACAAATACCATCATTATTAGTAGTAGTTTTATCTTGCCTCTGGCCCAAAACTCTCACCCCCTTCCTCTCTGACAGACCACGGCTCTCCCCTCCTTCAAATACTTCCTAAAATCACACCCCCTCCAGGAAGCCTTCCCCGCCTACCCTCTCATTTCCTCAAATTCATTCATTCATTCATTCAATCGTATTTATTGAGCGCTTACAGTGTGCAGAGCACTGTACTAAGCGCTTGGGAAGTCCAAGTTGGCAACATATAGAGACGGTCCCTACCCAACAGCGGGCTCAGAGTCTAGAAGGCCACAAATGGACGTGGCCGAGAACCCTTTTAACCACTTTGGTACTCTCCCCAGCCCCAAACATGCTCAGCGCTTAGAACAGTGTTTGACACATAGTAAGCGCTCTGCGAGCCCATTGTTGGGTAGGGATCGACTCTCTCTATTGGCAAATTGTATTTTCCAAGCGCTGAGTCCAGTGCTCTGCACACAGTAAGTGCTCAGTAAATACGACTGACCGAATTAAGAGCCCATTGTGGGAAAGAGATACTGTGCAACATTCATTCATTCAATCGTATTTATCGAGCGCTTACTGTGTGCAAGGCACTGTACTAAGCGCTTGGGAAATGTAAGGTGGCAACATCTAGAGACGGTCCCTACCCAACATGAAAATCTTGCATCTACCCCAGCGCTTAGCACATAATGATAATAATAATGATGGTATTTATTAAGCGCTTACTATGTGCAAAGCACTGTTCTAAGCGCTGGGGAGATTACAAGGGGATCAGGTTGTCCCTCGGGGGGCTCACAGTCTTCATCCCCATTTTAGAGATGAGGTCACTGGGGCCCAGAGAAGTGAAGTGACTTGCCCATAGTCACACAGCTGACAAGTGGCTGAGCCAGGATTTGAACCCATGACCTCTGACTTTAAAGCCTGGGCTCTTTCCACTGAGCCACGCTGCTTCTCAACAATAATGGCATTTGTTAAGCGCTTACTATGTGCAAAACACTGTTCTAAGCGCTGGGGAGGATACAAGGTGATCAGGTTGCTCCACGTGGGGCTCACAGTCTTAATCCTCACATAGCAAGCACTTAATAGATTCTGGGCCCCGGATGGGACCCAGACAGTAGCTGATATGATTTTATTGTATTTATCAATCATAGTTATTATCATCATCATCATCATCAATCGTATTTATTGAGCGCTTACTGTGTGCAGAGCACTGTACTAAGCACTTGGGAAGTCCAAGTTGGCAACATAGAGAGACAGTCCCTACCCAACAGCGGGCTCACAGTCTAGAGGGGGGAGACAGAGAACAAAACAAAACATATTAAAAAAATAAAATAAATAGAATAAACATGTACAAATAAAATAAATAAATAGAGTAATAAATCCGTACAAACTTATATACATTTATATAGGTGCTGTGGGGAGGGGAAGGAGGTAAGATGGTGGGTGGGGAGGGGGAGAGGAAGGAGGGAGCTTAGTCTGGGAAGGCCACTGTACTAAGCGCTTGGGAGAGGACAACATAACAATAAAACAGACACATTCCCTGCCAACAACTTAGAGTCTAGAGGGGGAGACTCTAATAAGGATATATTAATATATTTGTATAGTAATTAATTAATATGAATTAATAAAATATGGATCCATAATTATCCCAGCGCTTAGTACAGTGTTTGGCATAAAACACTTGACAAATAGCCCGTTTCTAGACTGTGAGCCCGTTGTTTGGCAGGGACCGTCTCTATATGTTGCCGACTTGGACTTCCCAAGCGCTTAGTCCAGTCCTCTGCACACAGTAAGCGCTCAATAAATACGATTGAATGAATCAATAAATGTCCTCATTATGGTCAGGGAATCTGCCTATTCCAACTCTGTCGTACCCTCCCAAGTGCTTAGTACGGTGCTCTGCTCGTAGTAAATGCTCAATATTAGAGAAGCAGCGTGGCTTAGTGGCGAGAGCCCGGGAGTCAGAGGTTGTGGGTTCTAATCCCACCCCTTCCACTTGTCAGCTGTGTGACTTTGGGCAAGTCACTTCACGAGAAGCAGCGGGGCTCAGTGGAAAGAGCACAGGCTTGGGAGTGAGAGGTCATGGGTTCAAATCCCGGCTCTGCCAATTGTCAGCTGTGTGACTTCGGGCAAGTCACTTCACTTCTCTGGGCCTCAGTTCCCTCATCTGTAAAATGGGGATTAAGATGGTGAGCCCCCCGTGGGACAACCTGATCACCTTGTAACTTCCTCAGCGTTTAGAACAGTGCTTTGCACCTAGTAAGTGCTTAATAAATTCCATTATTATTATTATTATTATTCTCTGGGCCTCAGTTATCTCATCTTTAAAATGGGGATGAAGACTGTCAGTCCCACGAGGGACAACCTGATCACCTTGTATCCTCCTCAGCACTTAGTGCTTTGCACATAGTAAGCGCTTAACAAATGTTATTATTATTATTATTATTATTATTATTATTCCTTTACTTCACTGAGCCTCAGTGACCTCATCTGGAAAATGGGGATTAAGACTGTGAGCACCATGTGGGACAACCTGATCACCTTGTATCCCCCCCACAGCGCTTAGAACGGTGCTTCACACATAGTAAGTGCTTAACAAATACCATTATTATTATTATTATTACTAATAAAAACAATTGATTGATGGGCTGACAGATAGAGAACAGCATGATGTAGCAGAAACAGCCCAGGGTCCTGGGCGTCAGGTGAGCTGGCGTCTTATCCGTTGTCTGCTGTGTGACTTAGGGCAAGTCACTGCACATCTCTATGCCTCTACCTTCTCATCTATAAAATGAGGATCGAATTCATTCATTCGTTCAATGGTATTTATTGAGCGCTTACTGTGTGCAGAGCACTGGAATAAGCGCTTGGAAAGTACAATTCGACAACAGATAGAGACAGTCCCTACCCAACAATGGGCTCACAGTCTAGAAATACCTAGTCTCCCTCTCCCTTGGACTTTAAGATCCATGAGGGACAGGGACTGTGTCCAATCTGATTACCTGTATCTACACACTAAGCACTTCACAAATACCACAATTATTAAAATTATTATTATTACCACAGCGCTTAGCACAGTGCTCGACACAGAATAAGTGTTTAACAAACACTGCAAACCAGACATTTAGAAACTTCCCCCCTCCCATCCCACAGCATTGATTTCCAGATAATAATAGTAATAATGGCATTTATTAAGCACTTACTATGTGCAAAGCACTGTTCTAAGCGCAGGAGGGGATACAAGGTGATCAGGTTGTCCCATGTGGGGCTCACAGTCTTCATCCCCATTTTACAGATGAGGTAACTGAGGCACAGAGAAGTTAAGCGACTTGCCCAAAGTCACACAGCTGACAAGTGGTGGAGCCGGGTTTCGAACCCATGACCTCTGACTCCAAAGCCCGAGCTGTTTCCACTGAGCCACGCTGCTTCTCCGTCTGATTTCCAGATCCTTATACTCTGCCATTTCCCCTAGCTCTAGTTTATTTAGATGTCAGTCTCCCCAACAAATAAAATCTCTCTGAGGGCAGGGATCACATCTCCCAACTTTTATCATCCACAGTAAATCATCATCATCATCATCAATCGTATTTATTGAGCACTTACTATGTGCAGAGCACTGTACTAAGCGCTTGGGAAGTACAAATTGGCAACATATAGAGACAGTCCCTACCCAACAGTGGGCTCACAGTCTAAAAGGGGGAGACAGAGAACAAAATCAAACATACTAACAAAATAAAATAAATAGAATAGATATGTATAAGAAAAATAAATAAGTAAATGGAGTAATAAATCTGTACAAACATATATACATATATACAGGTGCTGTGGGGAAGGGAAGGAGGTAAGATGGGGGGATGGAGGGGGGACGAGTAAATGCTCTATGAATACCACCAATCGTATTTATTGAGCACTTACTGTGTGCAGAGCACTGTACTAAGCACTTGGGAAGTACAAGCTGGCAACATACGTGATTGATCACTAGATTGATTACGTGATTGATCACCAACAACAATCCAAACAACTCGTCCTCCATATCACGCTGAAGAGATGGGATCGAGAGCGCTTAGGCTGTGAGCCCACTGTTGGGTAGGGACCGTCTCTATATGTTGCCAACTTGTACTTCCCAAGCGCTTAGTACAGTGCTCTGCACACAGTAAGCGCTCAATAAATACGATTGATTGATTGATTATTAGTAAGTGCTCTGCACACAGTAAGCGCTCAATAAATACGATTTATTGAACTCCTTGTCTTCCCTCCCAAACCTTGCCCTCTCCCTGACTTTCCCATCTCTGTTGACGGCACTACCATCCTTCCCGTCTCACAAGCCCGCAACCTTGGTGTCATCCTCGACTCCGCTCTCTCATTCACCCCTCACATCCAAGCCATTACCAAAACCTGCCGGTCTCAGCTCCACAACATTGCCAAGATCCGCCCTTTCCTCTCCATCCCAACCGCTACCCTGCTCGTTCAAGCTCTCATCCTATCCCGTCTGGACTACTGCATCAGCCTTCTCTCTGATTTCCCATCCTCGTGTCTCTCTCCACTTCAATCCATACTTCACGCCGCTGCCCGGATTGTCTTTGTCCAGAAACGCTCTGGGCATGTTACTCTCCTCCTCAAAAATCTCCAGTGGCTACCAATCAATCTGCGCATCAGGCAGAAACTCCTCCCCCTGGGCTTCCAGGCTGTCCATCCATCCATCCATCCATCCCCTGGCCCCCTCCTCCCTCACCTCCCTTCTGTCCTTCCCCATCCCAGCCCGCACCCTCCGCTCCTCCACCGCTAATCTCCTCACCGTTAGGCCTCGTTCTCGCCTGTCCCGCCATCGACCCCCGGCCCCCGTCCTCCCCCGGGCCTGGAATGCCCCCAATCCCTCTGCCCATCCGCCAAGCTCACTCTCTTCCTCCCTTCAAGGCCCTACTGAGAGCTCACCTCCTCCAGGAGGCCTTCCCAGACTGAGCCCCTTCCTTCCTCTCCCCCTCGGCCCCCTCTCCATCCCCCCCATCTTACCTCCTTCCCTTCCCCACAGCACCTGTATATATGTATATATGTTTGTACATATTTATTACTCTATTTATTTTATTTGTACATATCTATTCTATTTATTTTATTTTGTTATTACCTTTGGTTTTGCTCTCTGTCTCCCCCTCTTAGACTGTTAGCCCACTGTTGGGTAGGGACTGTCTCTATATGTTGCCAATTTGTACTTCCCAAGCGCTTAGTACAGTGCTCTGCACATAGTAAGCGCTCAATAAATATGATTGATTGATTGATTGATTGATTGATACGATTGAATGAATGAATGAATGAATCGAGAGGAGCAGGGAAAGGGAGAAGGCCGAGGGAAATTTCTGAGGGAAAGAAAGGGAGGGTTTCCTTTTCCAATCCCTAAGGCAGAACTCCGAGGTCAAGGAAAATGAAGAGGGATGTGAAAAGGCTCTGGGAGAAAGAGGCTATTAACGGCAAAATAGTTTCTGTGTTCGCTGACCAGAACGGATATCGGACTGTAGTCGGTCAAGGAACGCGATGACAGATGAGGTTGGACATGTCTCTCTCTCTCTCCCTCTCCCTCTCCGGCTTCAGGGAAGGGAATGATCGCGTTTCCTACCATAATTAGGCCGAAGTCTGGGTTGGAGGGGCATTGTTCTCAATCAATCAATCAATCAATCGTATTTATTGAGTGCTTACTGTGTGCAGAGCACTGGACTAAGCGCTTGGGAAGTCCAAGTTGGCAACATATAGAGACAGTCCCTACCCAACAGTGGGCCCACAGTCTAGAAGGGGGAGACAGAGAACAAAACCAAACATATTAACAAAATAAAATAAATAGAATAGATATGTACAAGTAAAATAAATAAATAAATAGAGTAATAAATACGTATAAACATATATACATATATACTGGTGCTATGGGGAAGGGAAGGACGTAAGGCATTTTCCAAAAGGAAAACGCAAAACCGCAGTCCAGTTCAGAGGGAATGAAGAGATTATTCATGCCGAGGATGCGACTCTAGGAGAGGTGGGGAATCCAGATAATAATAATAGTTTTGGTATTTGTTAAGCACCTATTACGGGCATTGAGAAGCAGCGTGGCTCAGTGGAAAGAGCCCGGGCTTTGGAGTCAGAGGTTATGGGTTCAAATTCCTGCTCCACCACTTGTCAGCTGTGTGACTTTGGGCAAGTCACTTCACTTCTCTGGGCCTCAGTTACCTCATCTGTAAAATGGGGATTAAGATGGCAAGCCCCACGTGGGACAACCGGATCACCTTCATTCATTCATTCAATCGTATTTATTGAGCGCTTACTGTGTGCAGAGCTCTGTACTTAAGCGCTTGGGAACTACAAGTTGGCAACATATAGAGACAGTCCCTACCCAACAGTGGGCGCACAGTCTAGAAGGTCATCTCGTAACCTCCCCAGCGCTTTAAGCACTTAATAAATGCCATTATTATTATTATTATTATTATTATTATTATGTGCCATTCATTCAATCACATTTGAATAAAGTCAGAGTCAGAGGAGTCAGATGTCGTGGGTTCTGATCTCAGCTCTGTCACTTATCTGCTGTGTGACCTTGGACAAGTCACTTCATTTCTCTATGCCTCAGTGACCTCATCTGGAAAATGGGGATGAAGACTGTGAGCCCCATGTAGGACAGTCTGATGACAGTCTACCCCGGCACTTAGTACAGTGCTCGGCACATAGTAAGCATTTAATTTCATTCAATTGCATTTATTGAGCGCTTACTGTGTGCAATAATTCTATAATAATCATTGTTATAGAAGCAGCATGGCCTAGTGGCAAGAGCACGGGCTTGGAGTCAGAGGACATGGGTTCAAATCCAGGCTCCATCTTTTGTCTGCTGTGTGACCTTGGGCAAGCCACTTAACTGCTCTGGGCCTCAGTTCCCTCATCCGTAAAATGGGGATTGAGACTGTGAGCCCCACGTGGGACAACCTGATGTCCTGATAATTACCCCAGCCCTTAGAACAATCTTGGCACATAGTAAGTGCTTAACAAATACCATCATTATTATTATCATTATTATTCTTTCATTGGATCATATTTATTGAGTGCTTACTCTTCATTGGATAGTATTTATTGAGCGCTGACCGTGTGCAAAGCACTGTACTAAATGCTTGGGAGAGTGAAATACAACAATAAACAGGCTCATCCCCAGCCCACAAGGAGCTTACAGTCTAGAGAACAGTACTTGGCACATAGTAAGCGCTTAATAAATACCATCATCATTAGTATTATTATTATTAGAAGGGGAGACAGACGTGAATAGAAATAAATAAATGAAGGAGGGGGACATAATTGGGGTGGGGGTGGGAGGGGGATGAATAAAGGGAACTAGTCAGGGTGATGCAGAAGGGAGTGGGAGAAGAGGAATGGAGAGCTTAGAGCATATTATCGTGGACTGTACTCTCCCTAGCGCTTAGTACAGTGCTCTGCATACAGTAAGCACACAATAAATACAATTGAATGAATGAATAAATACCATCGACTGATTGATTGATGATTCTAGACCGCAAGTTCCCCTTCTAGACCAGTCAGCTCACTGTTGGCAGGGAACGAATGCTTAGTACAGTGCTCTGCATACAGTAAGCACACAATAAATACAATTGAATGAATGAATAAATACCATCGACTGATTGATTGATGATTCTAGACCATAATTTCCCCTCTAGACCTATCAGCTCATTGTGGGCAGGGAATGAACGCTTAGTACAGTGCTCTGCATACAGTAAGCACGCAATGAATACAATTGAATGAATGAATAAATACCATCGACTGATTGATTGATGATTCTTGACCGTAAGTTCCCCCTCTAGACCACTCAGCTCACCATGGGCAGGGAACGTGTCACCCAAATCAGCTCTATTGGACTCTCCCAACTGCTTAGTACAGTCCTCTATGCACAGTAAGCGCTCAATAAATACCATTGATTTATTGATCGATTGATTGAGACCCTCTCTCTCCCAGGCCCATTTTCTTTTCACTATTCCAAGCTGCTTCTTTTCGATGAGAAGAGTCAGCAACGTCATCATCAAATGGTGGAAAATTCTCCTTCTGTACCTATCTACCGAAGCGAGACAAATATAGATTTGAGAAGCCACCCCAGCCAGCTGCTGGGAAGATTAAAAAATGATTTATCACACACAATTTTCCTTTCCATCGGAGGCTTACGGTATTTTCCGTTTCAATCCCCAACTACAATTGGGTTCTCTACAGGGTTTTTTCTAGGAGCCTTTATTGAATCCAGTAATGCCATATTAACATGAGGAATGTAGAAATTAGATTCAGGGAAGAAGTGACTTCATTTTGAGGGAAGGAAGAGGTAGTGTAGCCCAGTGGGAAGACCCGGATCTGGATGTCCAAAGACTTGAGTTCTGGTCTCAATTCCGCTGCTGTCCTGCTGTGTGGCCTTGGGCCAGTTGCTGAACCTCTCTGGGCCTCAGTTGCCTCATCTGTAAAATGGAAATGCCAACTTCCCCGCCTGTCTCTACTTCCCAAGTCTATCGTGGAAAAAAATAATTAGGTCACTGATAGGGAAAACTCTGCTAAATTCTCCCCTCACCTGCCTGACTCTGCATTCGCTCTCTCAAGAAATTCCACCTCTTCTCTTTCATCTCACAATAATAATAATAGTGGTATTTGTTAAGTGCTTACTCTGTGCCAGGCACTGTACTAAGCGCTGGGGGGGATACAAGCAAATTGGATCAGACACAGTCCCTGTCCCACGTGGGGCTCACGGTCTCAATCCCCATTTTAGAGATGAGGGAACCGAGAACACAGAGGAAGGGAAGTGACTTGACCAAGGTCACACACAGCCTTCATTCATCCATTCAATCATATTTATTGAGCGCTTACTGTGTGCAGAGCACTGGACTAAGGTCTTGGGAAGTCCAAGTCGGCAACAGACGATCCCTACCCGACAACGGGCTCACAATCTAGAAGGGGGAGACAGACAACAAAACAAAACAGGCAGACAGGTGTCAAAATAGTCAGAACAAATAGAATTATTGCTATATGCACATCACTGACAAAATAGAGTAGTAAATATGTACAAGTAAAATAAATAGAGTAATAAATCTGTACCAATATACACAAGGGCTGTGGGGATAGGGAGGAGGAGAGGAAAAAGTACTTATCTATTCTATTTATTTTATTTTGTTAGTATGTTTGGTTTTGTTCTCTGTCTCCCCCTTCTAGACTGTGGGCCAGCTGTTGGGTAGGGACTGTCTCTATGTGTTGCCAACTTGTACTTCCCAAGCGCTTAGTCCAGTGCTCTGCACACAGTAAGCGCTCAATAAATATGATTGATTGATCGATTGAAAAAGGGGGCTCCGTCTGGGAAGGCCTCCTGAAGGAGGTGAGCTCTCAGTAGGGCTTTGAAGGGAGGAAGAGAGCTGACAAGTGGCAGAGTTCATTCATTCATTCAATCGTATTTATTGAGCACTTACTGTGTGCAGAGCACTGTAATAAGCACTAGGAAAGTACAAGTTGGCAGCATATAGAGATAGTCATTCATTCATTCATTCATTCAATCGTATTTATTGAGCGCTCACTGTGTGCAGAGCACTGTACTAAGCACTTGGGAAGTACAAGTTGGCAACAGATAGAGACGGTCCCTACCCAACAGCGGGCTCACAGTCTAGAACGGGGAGACAGACAACGAAACAAAACATGTTAACAAAATAAAATAAATAGAATAAATATGTACAAGTAAAATAAATAGAGAGTTCATTCATTTAATCATATTGATTGAGCGCTTACTGTACTAAGCACTTGGAAAGTACAAGTTGGCAGCATATAGAGACGGTCCTTACCCAACAATGGGTTCACAGTCTAGAGTTGGGATTAGAACCCACGTCCTTCTGAATCCCAGGCCCCAGGCTCTAGCCACTATGCCAGGCTGGGCATCTTTGACAATAATAATAATAATAATAATAATAATAATAATAATAATAATAATGGCATTTATTAATGATAAGTATCATCCACATAGAGGTGGGAGTTGAAGCCGTAGGAGCGGATGAGTTCTCCGATGGAGGGGGCGGAGATGGAGAAGAGAAGGGGACCCAGAACTGAGCCTTGAGGGACCCCCACAGTTAGGGGATGGATTTTGAGAGAAGGCAGGAGTATATTTTATTATTATTTTTATGAAGGAAAATGTTTTCAGACTGTGGGACAGAGTCTGTGTCCAACCCGATATTCTTGTCTCTACCCCAGCACTTAGCAGCATGGCTCAGTGGAAAGAGCCCAGGCTTTGGAGTCAGAGGTAATGGATTCAAATCCCAGCTCCGCCAATTGTCAGCTGTGTGACTTTGGGCAAGTCACTTCACTTCTCTGGGCCTCAGTTCCCTCATCTGTAATAATACTACTACTAATAATAATAATGGCATTTATTATGCGCTTACTATGTGCAAAGCACTGTTCTAAGCACTGGGGAGGTAACAAAGTGATCACGGGGGGCTCACAGTCTTAATCCCCATTCCACAGATGAGGTACCTGAGGCCCAGAGAGTAATAATAATGGAATTTATTAAGCACTCACTATGTGCAAAGCACTGTTCTAAGCACTGGGGAGTTTACAAGGTGATCAGGTTGTCCCACGGGGGGCTCACAGTCTTAATCCCCATTTTACAGATGAGGTAATTGAGGCCCAGAGAAGTGAAGTGACTTGCCCAAAGTCACACAGCTGACAGGTGGCAGAGCCGGGATTAGAACCCATGACCTCTGGCTCCCAAGCCTGTGCTCTTTCCATGGAGTCACATTGCTTCTCATACAATACACAGTTGGTGCTTAATAGATAGCATAATTAGCTGGGTAACTTTGGGCGAGTCACTTAAGTGCTTGGCACATATTAAGCACTTAAAAAAATGTCATCATTATTAACTTCTCTATGCCCTGGTTACCGCAGCATGGCTCAGTGGAAAGAGCCGGGGCTTTGGAGTCAGAGGTCATGGGTTCAAATCCCAGCTCCGCCAACTGTCAGCTGTGTGACTTTGGGCAAGTCACTTAACTTCTCTGGGCCTCAGGTACCTCATCTGTAAAATGGGGGTTAAAACTGTGAGCCCCCCGTGGGACAACGTAATCACCCAGTGCTTAGAACAGTGCTTTGCACATAGCAAGTGTTTAACAAATACCATTATTATTATTATTATAAAATGGGGATTAAGACTGTGAGCCCCACATGGGACAACCTGATAACCTCGTATCGATCTTCGCCCTTAGAATAGTGTATACATAGTATACACTATACACATACATAGTAAGTGCTTAATAAATACTATTACTATTATTATTATCATTCTCATTAGAGTGTGGATGATTCTGCACAACCATCACCACTGTGGCAAAATTCATTCATTCGATCGTATTTACTGAGCACTTACTGCGTGCAGAGCACTGGACTAAGTTCTTGGGAAGTTCCCTCATCTGTAAAATGGGGATTAAGACTGTGAGCCCCCCGTGGGACAACCTGATCACCTTGTAACCTCCCCAGCACTTAGAACAGTGCTTTGCACATAGTAAGCTCTTAATAAATACCATCATTATTATTATTATTACAAGTAGGCAACATATAGAGATGGTCCCTACCCAACAACAGGCTCACAGTCTAGAAGGGGGAGAAATCTATCCAATAATGATGGCATTTATTAAGCACTGACTATGTGCAAAGCACTGCACTGGGGAGGTTACAAGGTGATCAGGTTGTCCCGCAGGGGGTTTACAATCTTAATCCCTATTTTACAGATGAGATAACTGAGGCACAGAGAAGTTAAGTGACTTGCAAGTGCTCTGCTGTTCTTACAGCTCAATTTTTTTTTTAAGAAGAAACATTTAGACTCACTGTAGAGGGGGAAAAGATGGACAAATTTGAATATTTAACATGCAAATTATACTTCTCCCATGGCGGCTCACTCTCCGTGCCATAAATTAGAAAAGAATGGGAAAGAATCCAACAGAATTAAAATTCTACTACTCACTTGGAGGATTGATTTAGGAAAGACTCAGAGAATTAATGGCCTGTTGTTGTTACGCTTTTTGATACGGATTTATTTCATTAGGAATGGACTAGATTTCCTGGCTTGTTTTTCCCCCTGGAATTTGGGCCTGGAGAAGTCAACGGGAAAAGACATCACCTGTTTTTCGGGGCCGGGGTTGGAAGACGTGGGGGGTCCTTCTGTGCAGGGAACTTGTCTATCAACTTTGTTTATCAACTCTATCAAATCAGCAGTATCCTCAGATGAGATCGCCTCCCTCCTCTCAAGTGCTACTCCAGCCACCTGTGCTTCTGACCCCATTCCCTCTCATTTTATAAAATCTCTCGCCCCTTCCCTCCTCCCCTCCTTAACTTCCATCTTCAACCGCTCACTCTCCACTGGTTCCATCCCCTCTGCCTTCAAACAGGCCCACGTCTCCCCCATGCTAAAAAAAGCCTCTCTTGACCCCACCTCCCCTTCTAGTGATGGCCCTATCTCCCTCCTACCATTCCTTTCCAAACTCCTTGAATGAGTCATTTACACCCACTGCCTCAAATTCCTCAATGCCAACTCTCTCCTCGACCCCCTCCAATCTGGCTTCCATCCCCTACACTCCACCGAAACTGCCCTCTCAAAGGTCACCAATGACCTATCTCCCCCTCGTCCCCCTCCCCCTCTCCCCCTCGTCCCCCTCTCCATCCCCCCCTTCTTACCTCCTTCCTTTCCCCACAGCACCTGTATATATGTAGATATGTTTGTACATATTTATTACTCTATTTATTTATTTATTTATTTATTTTACTTGTACATATCTATTCTATTTATTTTATTTTGTTAGTATGTTTGGTTTTGTTCTCTGTCTCCCCCTTTTAGACGGTGAGCCCACTGTTGGGTAGGAACTGTCTCTATATGTTGCCAATTTGTACTTCCCAAGTGCTTAGTACAGTGCTCTGCACATAGTAAGCGCTCAATAAATACGATTGATGATGATGATGATGATGATGACCTCCTGCTTGCCAAATCCAACGGCTTCTATTCTATCCTAATCCTCCTCAACCTCTCAGCTGTCTTTGACACTGTGGCCCACCCCCTTCTCCTCAATATGCTATCCAACCTTGGCTTCACAGGCTCCATCCTCTCCTGGTTCTCCTCTTATCTCTCCGGCTGTTTATTCTCAGTCTCCTTTGCGGGCTCCTCTTCCCTCTCCCATCCCCTTACTGTAGGGGTTCCTCAAGGGTCAGTTCTCAGTCCCCTTCTGTTCCTTATCTACACTCACTTCCTCGGTGAACTCATTCACTCCCACGCCTTCAACTATTATCTCTACGCTGATGACACCCAAATCTCCATCTCTGCCCTTGCTCTCTCTCCCTCCCTTCAGGCTCGCATCTCCTCCTGCCTTCGGGACAACTTAATCTGGATGTCTGCCCACCATCTAAAACCCAACATGTCCAAGACTGAACTCCTTATCTTCCCTCCCAAACCCTGCCCTCTCCCTGACTTTCCCATCACTGTAGACGGCACTACCATCCTTCCCATCTCACGAGCCCGCAAACTTGGTGTCATCCTCGACTCCGCTCTCTCTTTCACCCCTCACATCCAAGCCGTCACCAAAACCTGCCGGTCTCACCTCCGCAACATCGTCAAGATCCGCCCTTTCCTCTCCATCCAAACCTCTACCCTGCTGGTTCAATCTCTCATCCTAGCCCAACTGGATTACTGCATCAGCCTCCTCTCTGATCTCCCATCCTCCTGTCTCTCCCCACTTCAGTCTACACTTCACGCCGCTGCCCGGATCATCTTTGTGCGGAAACGCTCTGGACATGTTACTCCCCTCCTCAAAAATCTTCAGTGGCTACCAGTCAACCTATGCATCAGGTAACAACTCCTCACTCTCGGCTTCAAGGCTGTCCATCCCCTAGCCTCCTCCTACCTCACCTCCCTTCTTCCCTTCTATAGCCCAGCCCGCACGCTCTGCTCCTCTGCCGCTAACCTCCTTGCTGTGACTCATTCTCACCTGTCCCGCCGTCGACCCCTGGCCCACATCCTTCCCCTGGCCCGGAATGCCCTCCCTCCCTACATCCCCCAAGCTCGCTCTCTTCCTCCCTTTAAAGCCCTACTGAGAGCTCACCTCCTCCAGAAGGCCTTCCTAGACTGAGCCCCCTCCTTCCTCTCCCCCTCCCCATCTCCCTCGCCCTACCTCCTTCCCTTCCCCACGGCACCTGTATACATGTTTGTACAGATTTATTACTCTATTTATTTTACTTGTACATATTACTATTCTATTTATTTTATTTTGTTAATATGTTTTGTTTTGTTGTCTGTCTCCCCCTTCAAGTCTGTGAGCCCGTTGTTGGGTAGGGACTGTCTCAATGTTGCCAACTTGGACTTCCCAAGTGCTTAGTAAAGTGCTCTGCGCACAGTAAGCGCTCAATAAATACGATTGAATGAATGAATGAACTCTGTTCCAAGTGCTTAGTACAGTGCTCTGTGCACAGTAAGTGCTCAATCAATCAATCAATCGTATTTATTGAGCGCTTACTGTGTGTAGAGCACTGTACTAAGCACTTATAAATACCAATAGCGCTCAATAAATACCAAGGATGGAATGAGGAGTGTTATTCACCTCTTCATCCTGGGAGCTGTGAGGGATCACAGGGAAGTTGGGAAGCAGCGTGGCTCAGCTCAAAGAGCCCGGGCTTTGAAGTCAGAGGTCATCGGTTCAAATCCCGGCTCTGCCACTTGTCAGCTGTGTGACTTTGGGCAAGTCACTTCACTTCTCTGGGCCTCAGTTACCTCCTCTGTAAAATGGGGACTAAGACGGTGAGCCCCATGTGGGACAACCTGGTCACCTTGTAAATCCCCCAGCGCTAAGAACAGTGCTTTGCACATAGTAAGCACTTAATAAATGCCATTATTATTATTATTATTATCATTTATAGTTTTGAGGCGGATGGGAAACACTAAAGAATCATCTGGCCTGATTCTAGACTGTGAGCCCACTGTTGGGTAGGGACCGTCTCTATATGTTGCCAACTTGTACTTCCCAAGCGCTTAGTACAGTGCTCTGCACACAGTAAGCGCTCAATAAATACGATTGATGATGATGATGATGATGATATCTGTCTTCAAGGAGCTTACGATCAAGGTGGGGAGAAAGACTGAAACTAGTGACAGAGAGAAAGAAGAAACACCGTATGAAGCCAAGGGCATAAGCTGAGAGCAGCAGCGTGGCTTAGTGGGAAGAGCCCGGGCTTGGGAGTCATAGGTCATGAGTTCCAATCCTGGCCCTGCCATTTGTCTGCTGTGTGGCCTTGGGTAAGTCACTTCACTTCTCTGGGCCTCAGTTCCCTCACTTGTAAAATGGAGATTAAAACTGTGAGCCCCATGTGGGACAACCTGATTACCTTGTATCGCCCTCAGTGCTTGGCACATAGTAAGCACTTAACAAATGCCATCATCACTATTATTATTATTATTATTATTATTATTATTATTATTATTATTGTTATTATTATTATTACCCCAGCACTTAGAACAGTGCTTGGCACATAGTTAGCACTTAGAAAATACCATAATTATTATTATTATTAAGCAGCATGGCCTGGTGGAATGAACCCAGGACTGGGAGTCAGGCGGACCTGGGTTCTAATTGTGACACTGCCCCTTGTCTGCTGTGGGATCTTGGGCTAGACACTTCGCTTCTCTGGGCCTCAGTTCCCTCATCTGTAAAATGGGGTTGAATACTGTGTGTCCCGTGTGGGACACGGACTGCGTCCTACACAATTTGCTTGTCTACCCCAGCGCTAAGTACAGTTCTTTGCACATAGTAAGTGCTTAAAGAATACCATAATAATAATAATAATAATAATAATAATAATAATAATAATAATAATAATGGCATTTACTAAGCATTTACTATGTGCAAAGCACTGTTCCAAGCACTGGGGAGGTTACAAGGTGATCAGGTTGTCCCACAGGGGGCTCACAGTCTTAATCCCCATTTTCCAGATGAGGTAACTGAGGCACAGAGAAGGGAAGTTACTTGCCCAAACTCATACAGCCGACAATTGGTGGAGTCAGGATTTTAACCCATGACCTCTGACTCCAAAGCCCAGGCAGGCTCTTTCCACTGAGCCACACTGTTATTATTATTATTATAGTGCCTGGCACCTGGTCAGAATTTAACAAAAAGCATGAAACACACACAAATAAATGAATAAATACCATTGACTGATCGATTGATTGATAAGGAGCAGTGTTCAGCCTCATCAGGATAATGATCTCTCCCCTCCCTCAGCCGGTCCCAGCCAGCATACAGGACTGCCAGTGACACCGAGACAGTTCCTACTCACCATGATAACTGGATCATCTTCCCCACACCTGAAGGAAACGGGCACTTTTCTGGACCTAAGCCAACTTGTACTTCCCAAGCGCTTAGTACAGTGCTCTGCACACAGTAAGCGCTCAATAAATACGATGGAATGAATGAATGAATTCCCTGGCTGTTTTCTAGAACAGCTTTTAGACTGTGAGCCCACTGTTGGGTAGGGTCCATCTCTATATGTTGCCAACTTGTACTTCCCAAGCGCTTAGTACAGTGCTTTGCACACAGTAAGTGCTCAATAAACACGATTGATTGATTGATTGATTTCCCAGGCTCTGTTTTCTGGACCAGCTCCTGAAACCAGAGCAGCTGGATTTGGCTCTGCTTTCCGGCCTGATTGGTTCCATTTTCCAGAACCACCTGATCTGCTCTGTTTTCTGAAGCAGCTTGACTGGGCTCTGTTTTCTAGTTTGGTTTTTCTGTTTGTTTGAGATTTTTTCTGGAGCCGCCTGATTTGGTTTCCCCTTTTTTTGTCCTGGAATATCCTGCTTGGCTCTGTTTTTCTGGAACAACCCGTCCGGCTCCGCTTTTCTGGAGCACCTTGGCTTGGCTCCGTTTTCTGGAGCAGCTGATGGGGTTCTGTTTTCTGGAAACCCCAGATTGGCTATATTTTCTGGAATGGCCTCAGTGGGTTTTATTTCTAAAGCAGCTTGATTGACTCTGTTTTCTGCAGCCGCCTGATTGCTTCTGTTTTCTGGAACAGCCTGATGGGCTCTGGTTTTTTGTGCGTTTTATTTTTCTGGAGCCGATGGATTGGCTCTGCTTTCTGGAACAGCTTTTCTTTGGTATTTGTTAAGCACTTCCTATGTGCCAGGCATTGTACTAAGCACTGGGGTAGATAATAATAATAATGATGATGGCATTTATTAAGCGCTTACTATGTGCAAAACACTGTTCTAAGTGCTGGGGAGGTTACAAGGTGATCAGGTTGTCCCATGAGGGGCTCACACTCTTAATCCCCATTTTACAGATGCAAACCTGTCAGGTTGGGCATGGCCCCTGTCCCACGTGGGGCTCCCAGAATTCATCCCCTTGAGGAAACAATTTGAGAGCAAGTGGAAATAAATGTGCCACGGAAAAATCACGTGCCATTCTAACTCCCCCATCTTCCAATACACGGCTCCAGACGAATAGGAGAGAAATAGACTATGCAGAGCATAAAACATTAACTGTGCCCTCTCATGAAAATAAAAAAAGCTGGATTTCACTCCCATTCCGATTTTCCTCCCTGGCTTTGCTACCCAATTTTTGAATCGCCATTTCCATTGCATATATTTTGGAAGAGAACTGAATGTCCAACAATAGGAAATCTGCAGAAAGATCTCTTTTAGACTGTGAGCCCACTGTTGGGTAGGGACTGTCTCTATATGTTGCCAACTTGTACTTCCCAAGCGCTTAGTACAGTGCTCTGCACACAGTAAGCGCTCAATAAATACAATTGATGATGATGATGATCTCTAAAATGTCTCTAAAATGTCCAAGTCAACAAACATCAGCAGTAATGAGACTTAATGATCCTCTCCGACTCCACGTAATACAAACCACTGTGCGAAGCCCTGGGAAAGGAGCAAGGTTTTATATGATTCATGTCCTGACTCCCCAGGAAAATTTATCCTTGACTAGTAAATGCCCAATAAACAATAATAATAATAATAATAATAATAATAATAATAATAATGGTATTTGTTAAGCACTTACTATGTGCAAAGCACTGTTCTGAGTGCTGGGGAGGATACAAGATGATCAGGTTGTCCCATGTGGGGCTCACAATCTTATTCCCCATTTTACAGATGAGGTAATTGAGGCACAGAGAAGTTAAGTGACTGGCCCAAAGTCACACAGCTGACAAACGGGGGAGCAAATAACAAATAAACAAATCAATCAATCAATCAATCATTTATTGAGCACTTTATTGAGTAAAGTAAGAAGAAGCAGCATGGCTCAGTGGAAAGAGCATGGGCTTTGGAGTCAGTGGTAATGGGCAAGTCACTTAATTTCTCTGTGCTTCAGTTACCTCATCAGTAAAATGGGTTTTAATTTCTCTGTGCCTCAGTTACCTCATCTGTAAAATGGGTTTGACTGTGAGCCCCCTGTGGGACAACCTGATCTCCTTGTAACCTCCCCAGCACTTAGAACAGTGCTTTGCACATAGTAAGTGCTTAATAAATGCCATTATTACTATTATTATTAAATAATAATCGTATTTGTTAAGCATTTACTATGTGCCAAGCGCTGGAATACCACTGATAATGATAATAATAAATCTGATAATTTGTTAATCTCTTACTATGTGCTAGGCACTGTTCTAAGCATTCATTCATTCAATCGTATTTATTGAGTGCTTAGTGTGTGCAGAGCACTGTACTAAGCACTCGGGAAGTACCCCATTAAGCACTGGGGTAGATACAAGTTAAAGAGGTTGGACACAGTCCCTGTCCCACAGTCTTAATCCCCATTTTCAACATGAGGGAACTGAGGCCCAAAGAAGTGAAGTGACTTGCCCAAGGTCACACAGTAGACAAGTGGCAGAGCTGGAGTAAGAGCCCAGATCCTCCTGACTCCCAGGGTCCGTCTCTATCCACCAGACCACACTGCCTCCCATGATGATCAGGGAAGACTTGCTATTCAGAATTTACTTATTTATAGTATCCACAAATTATTTAACAATACTTGCCGTACTTGTTAAGCACTTACTATGTGCCAGGCACTATGGTAGATACAAGATGATCAGAAGAAGCAGCATGGCTCAGTGGAAAGAGCCTGGGCTTTGGAGTCAGAGGTCATGTGTTCAAATCCCGACTCCACCAGTTGTCAGCTGTGTGACTCTGGGCAAGTCACTTCACTTCTCTGGGCCTCAGTTACCTCGTCTGTAAAATGGGGATTAAGACTGTGAGCCCCCCGTGGGACAACTTGATCACCTTGTTAGCTCCCCAGAGCTTAGAACAGTGCTTTGCACATAGTAAGTGCTTAATAAATGCCATTATCATTATTATTATCAGGCCCCACATGGGGTGCACAGTCTAAGTAGGAGGGAGAACGGGGATTGAATCCCCATTTTGCAGATGAGGGAACTGAGGCCCAGAGAAGCAAAGTGACTTGACCAAGGTCACACAGCAGACAAGTGATGGAGGAGGGATAACTAGCACACTTCCCCCCCTTCAAAGCCCAACTGAAGGCCTCCTCCAGGAAGCCTTCCCAGACTGAGCCCCTCTTTTCCTCTGCTCCCCCTCCCCTCCCCATCGCCCCGACTCCCTCCCTCTGCTCTACCTCCCTTCTCCCCCACAGCACTTGCATATATATGTACATAGTTATTATTCTATTCATTTTATTAATGATGTGTATATAGCTATAATTCTATTTATCTATTTTGATGCTATTGGTGACTGTCTACTGGTTTTGTTTTGTTTTGTTGTCTGTCTCCCCCTTCTAGACTGTGAGCCTGTTGTTGGGTAGGGACCGTCTCTATCTGTTGTCGACTTGTAGTTCCCAAGCGCTTAGTCCAGGGCTCTGCACACCGTAAGCGCTCAATAAATATGAATGAATGAAGGAATAAATGAAAGGGAGGGGAAAAATGAAATCCTGAGGTGAGATCTCCCTAAAATCTTCCTCGCTTCTCTCCTGGCCCTCCCTTCTCCTCACCCTTCATTGACTCTCCCTTCTTTCCCTTCTCTCAAAAGCCACCCCCTCCGCCAGGACGTCCCAACCATCCCCACCTTATCAAAGCACTTTTCTCCTCCTTTTCTTCCCTCCTTGACCTCCACTTTCATCTGTTCACTCTCCAGTGGCTTCTGCCCCACTGCTTCCAAACATGGCCATGTCTCCCCATCCTAAAAAAATGCTCCCTTGGTCTCCCGGGCTTCCTCCAGTGATGGTCCCATCTCCCTCTTACCCTTCATTCATTCATTCATTCATTCATTCAATCGTATTTATTGAGCGCTTACTGTGTGCAGAGCACTGTAAGAGAAACAGCATGGCTCAGTCAGTGGAAAGAGCACGGGCTTTGGAGTCAGAGTTCATGGGTTCACATCCCGGCTCCGCCATGTCAGCTACGTGACCTTAGGCAAGCCACTTAACTTCTCTGGGCCTCAGTCACCTCATCTGTAAAATGGAGATTAAGACTGTGAGCCCCCCGTGGGACAACCTGATCCCCTTGTAACCTCCTCAGTGCTTAGAACAGTGCTTTGCACATAGTAAGTGCTTAATAAATGCCATTATTATTATTATTATTATTACTAAGCGCTTGGGAAGTCCAAGTTGGCAACATAGAGAGGCGGTCCCTACCCAACAGCGGGCTCACAGTCTAGAAGTGGGAGACAGAGAACAAAACAAAACATATTAATAAAATAGAATAGTAAATATGTACAAGTAAAATAGAGTAATAAATCTGTACAAACATATATACAGGTGCTGTGGGGAGGGGAAGCAGGTAGGGTGGGGGGAATGGGGAGGGGTAGAGGAATAGGGGGGCTCAGTCTGGGAAGGCCTCCTGGAGGCGGTGAGCTCTCAGTATCACCTCTCCAAGCACCTTAAGCGAGTTGTCTACACCCGCTGTCTCAAATTCCTCTCCTCCAATTCTCTCCTAGACCCCCTCCAATTTGGCTTCTGTCCCCTTCTCTCTACAGAAACTACCCTCTCTAATGTCACCAATGATCTCCTTCTTGCCAAATCCACTGGTTTCTACTCCATCCTCATCCTCCTCCACCGCTCAGGTGCCTTCGACCCTGTGGTCCATCCCCTGTTCCTGGAAACATTAGCCAACCTCGGCTTCACTGACACCTTCCTCTCCTGGTTCTCCTCTTATCTTTCTGGCCGCCCATTCTCCGTCTCCTTGGTGGGCTCCTCCTCCACCTCCCACCCCTTCACTGTGGGGGTCTCTCAAGGCTCAGTTCTGGGTCCCCTTCTCTTCTCCATCTTCACCCCCTCCCCTCCCTTCTAGACTGTGAGCCCACTGTTGGGTAGGGACTGTCTCTATATGTTGCCAACTTGTACTTCCCAAGCGCTTAGTACAGTGCTCTGCACACAGTAAGCGCTCAATAAATATGATTGATTGATTGATTGGAAAACTCATTCGCTCCCATGGCTTCAACTCCCACCTCTACGCGAATGTTTCCCAAGTCTCCCTCTCCACCCCTGATCTCTCGCCGTCTCTGGAGTCTTGCATTTCCTCCCGCCTTCAGTAATAATGACGGTATTTGTTAAGCACTTACTATGTGCAAAGCACTGTCCTAAGCACTGGGGGGGGGGGGATACAGGGTGATCAGGTTGTCCCATGTGGGGCTCACAGTCTTAATCCCCATTTTATAGATGAGGTAACTGAGGCACAGAGAAGTTAAGTGGCTTGCCCAAGGTCACACAGCTGACAAGTGGTGGAGCCAGGATTCGAATACATGACCTCTGACTCCCAAGCCCGGGCTCTTTCCACTGAGCCACACTGCTTCTCAGTACATCTCTACTTGGATGTCCTCAGACTGAACGTATCCAAAACAGGACTCCTCATCTTCCCACCCAAACCCTGTCCTTTCCCTGACTCTCCCCTCACTGTAGACAATACCACCTTCCTCCCTGTCTCACAGGCCCTAAACCTCAGTGTTACCTGCAACTCTGCAATTCTTTTAGACTGTGAGCCCACTCGTGAGTAGGGACTGTCTCTATATGTTGCCAACTTGTACTTCCCAAGTGCTTAGTACAGTGCTCTGCACACAGTAAGCGCTCAATAAATATGATTGATGATGATGATGATGATGATGAACTCATTTCTCTCAATCAGTCAACCCACATACGCAATCCGTCACTAAGTCCTGCTGGGTTCAGCCTTCACGCGATTGCTAAAATCCATCCTTTCCCCTCCACCCACACTGATCCAAGCCCTTATCCCATCCTTACAGAATAATAGAGAAGCAGCATGGCTCAGTGGAAAGCGCCCGGGCTTTGGAGGCAGCGGTCATGGGTTCGAATCCCGCTCCTCCAACTGTCAGGTGGGTGACTTTGGGCAAGTCACTTAACTTCACTGGGCCTCAGTTACCTCATCTGTAAAATGGGGATTAAGACTGTGAACCCCACATGGGACAAGCTGATCCCTTTGTATCCCCCCCTCAGCACTTAGAACAGTGTTTTGCACATAGTAAGTGCTTAAGAAATGCCAACATTATTATTATTATTATTATTAAAATGGGGATGAAGACTGTGAGCCCCCCGTGGGACAACCTGATCACCTTGTAACCTCCCCAGTGCTCAGAACAGTGCTTTGCACATAGTAAGTGCTTAATAAATGCCATCATTATGATTATTATTATTATCCCACCTTGACTCCTGGATCAGCTGACCTCCCTGCCTCCTGTCTCTGCCCACTCCAGTCCACACTACACTCTGCTGCCTGGTCATTTTTCTATAAAACACTTCAGTCCAGTCCAGACTTCACTCTGCCAGCCGCATCATTTTTCTACAAAACATTTCAGTCCACGTCTCCCCGCTCCTCAAGCCCCTCCAGCGGTTGCCCGCCCCCTCCTCATCAAACAGAAACCGGTCACCGTGGGCTTTCAAGCCGTCCATGGGGTCGCCCCGTCCTCCCTCCCCTGGCCGCTCTCCTCCTCCGGCCCGGCTCGCACGCTCCGCTCTTCTCATGCCATCATGCTCTCTTCCTCCCTTCAAGGCCCTACTGAGAGCTCACCTCCTCCAGGAGGCCTTCCCAGACTGAGCCCCTTACTTCCTCTCCCCCTCGTCCCCCCTTCATCCCCCCATCTTACCTCCTTCCCTTCCCCACAGCACCTGTGTATATGTATATATGTTTGTACATATTTATTACTCTATTTATTTATTTTACTTGTACATATCTATTCTATTTTATTTTGTTAGTATGTTTGGTTTTGTTCTCTATCTCCCCTTTTAGACTGTGAGCCCACTGTTGGGTAGGGACTGTCTCTATATGTTGCCAATTTGTACTTCCCAAGCGCTTAGTACAGTGCGGTGCACATAGTAAGCGCTCAATAAATACGATTGATGATGATGATAATGATGATGCCAACCTCCTCCCTGCCCCTCCGTCTCCTCTATCTCACCTCCGACCCCCGGCCCACGTCTTGCCTCTGCCCTGGAAAGCCATCCCCCTTTTTAACTGACAGACCACTGCTCTCCCCCCACCTTCAAAGTCTTATTAAAATCCCATCTCCTCCAAGAAGTCTTCCACGACAAAGCCCTCATTTCCACTCCCTTCTGCATTGCCCTTGTCCTTGGATTTATTCCCTTTATTCCTGCTTCCCTCAGCCCCACAGCATTTCTGTCCGTATCCGTCATTTCTTTAATTTATATTCACATCTGGCTCCTCCTCTAGCCTGTAAATTCCTCATGGGCAGGGAATCATCATCATCAATCGTATTTATTGAGCGCTTACTGTGTGCAGAGCACTGTACTAAGCGCTTGAGAAGTGCAAGTTGGCAACATATAGAGACAGTCCCTACCCAACAGTGGGCTCACAGTCTAAAAGGGGGAGAATGTGACTACCAACTCTGTTGCATGGAAGCAGCGTGGCTTAGTGGAAAGAGCCTGGGATTGGGAATCAGAGGTTGTGGGTTCTAATTCCGGCTCTGCCACTTATCTGCTGTGTGACCTTGGGGAAGTCATTTCACCTCTCTGGGCCTCAGTGTCCTCGTCTGAAAAATGGGGATTAAGACTGTGAGCCCCACGTGGGATAACCTGGTTATCTCCTATCTACCCCAGTGCTTAGAACAGTGCTTGGCAAATACTAAGCATTTTTTAACAACTGCCATTAGTATTATCATTACATTATTGTTAATACAGTGTTCTGCCCACAGTAAGTGTTCAATAAATACCACTGACTGTTCTGTTAAAGTATAGGGGCAATTGGCATGGAGGATTTTCAAGGCAATAAGATGTGGCAGAATGGGACATGCCAGCTACTTTTCTCTTCTTCTATTTAAGCGCTTACCATCTGACTGACAATTCATTCATTCATTCAGTTCAATCGTATTTATTGAGTGCTTACTGTGTGAGGAGCACTGTACTAAGCGCTTGGGAAGTACAAGTTGGCAACATATAGAGACAGTCCCTACCCAACAGCAGGCTCACAGTCTAGAAGACAATGTAATAATAATAATAATGATGGTATTTGTTAAGCGCTTGCTATGTGCAAAGCACTGTTCAAACCACTGGACTGAGCACTGTAGTAAGATACAAGCTAAGCAGATTGGATACAGTCCCTGTCCCATGTAATAATAATAATAATGATAATAATGACATTTATTAAGCACTTACTATGTGCAAAGCACTGTTCTAAGCGCTGGGGAGTTTACAAGGTGATCAGGTTGTCCCACGCGGGGCTCACAGTCTTAATCCCCATTTTACATATGAGGTAACTGAGGCCTAGAGAAGTTAAGTGACTTGCCCAAAGTCACACAGCTGACAAGTGGCAGAGCCGGGATTTGAACCCATGACCTCTGACTCCAAAGCCCGGGCTCTTTCCACTGAGCCATGCTGCTTCCCTAGGGTTCACAGTCTCAATCCCCATTTCCCAGATCAGGTCACTGAGACCCAGAGAATGGAAGTGACTCATCCAAGGTCACCCAGCAGACGAGAGGCGGAGCCAGGATTAGAAACCAGGTCCTTCTGACTCCCAGGCCGAACCGCCATTCATTCATTCAATCGTATTTATTGAGCGCCTACTGTGTGCAGAGCACTGTATCCACCAGGCCCCGTGGCTTCTACGACACTCTACTGCAAAATCATCGCACCTTAATTCCCATCATGACTTTCATGAAAATGAAAATGAGGCATTCAATCCCCAGGTATTCTCTGCAAATCTATTCACCCTGGACATCAGGCTCCGATCTCAATCAATCAATCAATCAATTGTATTTATTGAGCGCTTACTGTGTGCAGAGCACTGTACTAAGCGCTTGGGAAGTACAAGTTGGCAACATATAGAGACAGTCCCTACCCAACAGTGGGCTTACAGTCTAAAAGGGGGAGACAGAGAACAAAACCAAACATACTAACAAAATAAAATAAATAGAATAGATATGTACAAGTAAAATGAATTTCCCTCTGTTTAAGAGGACGGGGAAATTCTCTGCAGTGGGGCAGAGGTGAGAATCAGATTACTTATTCCGTGTCGAGCCCTGGGCCGAGCCCCAGGGAAGAAGGAAACGGAGCAGAGCCGACAGAACGTCGAACGACGCAAGCCTCATGGTGTGAGCGGCTACCGAGCCCAGAGACCACTGCCCCGTCCAATTGCCCCAAGACCAGCCGGGTCGTGAACCCTTCAAAACAGCATTGCCTGGCATGAATAGTAATGATGTGATACGTGAGGAGAATGAGCAACAGAGGGGAGTTGCCAACGGTCACCGTGCAGAGAGCTGGGATTCAGAGCCAGCAGCCGGGAGGGTGGAGGGAGCGTTTTCGGGACACGGGGACCCCGAGCTCAGACAGGGCCGTGGCCCAGAGAGATTCTGGGAGCCCGTGGACAAGGATGGAGCGGCCCGGGGCCGCTAACGCCAAGCAGAAGGCTGCTCTCTGCCTCCAATAATAATGATGGCATTTATGAATCACTTACTATGTGCAAAGCACTGTTCTAAGAGCTGGAGCACTGTCAGGGAGATGGGATCAGGAGCCAAGAGGGCAGAGGGAGCATTCTCGGGACACGGGGGCACCAAGCTCAGAGAAGGCCATGGCCCTGGTGGATTGAATGAATGAATGAATTCTGGGAGCCCGTGGACAAGGATGGAGCGGCTCAAGGCCGCTCACACCAACCAGGAGGTCGCTCTCTGCCTCCAAGAGCCGGGCACGCACAGGGAGATGGGATCGGGAGCTGGGAGGGTGGAAGGAGCGTTCTTGGGACATGGGGCATCCAGCTCAGACAGGGCCATAGCCCTGGTGGACTCTGGGAGCCCATGGACAAGGATGGAGTGGCCCGGAGCCGCTAACGCCAAGCAGAAGGCCGCTATCTGCCTCCAATAATAATGATAGCATTAATGAATCGCTTACTATGTGCAAAGCACTGTTCTAAACACTGGAGCAGTGTCAGGGAGATGGGATCAGGAGCCAAGAGGGCAGGGGGAGCATTTTCGGGACACGGGGACCCCGAGCTCAGACAGGGCTGCGGCCCAGAGAGATTCTGGGAGCCCGTGGACAAGGATGGAGTGGCCCGGGGCAACTCACACCAAGCAGGAGGCTGCTCTCTGCCTCCAATAATAATGATGGCATTTATTAAGCGCTTACTATGTGCAAAGCACAGTTCTAAGCGCTGGAGCACTGTCAGGGAGATGGGATCGGGAGCCGAGAGGGCAGAGGGAGCATTCTCGGGACACGGAGGCACTGAGCTCAGACAGGGCCACGGCCCTGGTGGATTCTGGGAGCCCGTGGTCAAGGACGGAGCGGCCCAATCAATCAATCAATCAATCAATCGGTCATAGTTATTGAGCGCTTACTGTGTGCAGAGCACTGTACTAAGCGCTTGGGAAGTACAAGTTGGCAACATAACCAGAGACGGTCCCTACCCAAACAGTGGGCTCACAGCCAACCAGGAGGTCGCTCTCTGCCTCCAAGAGCCGGGCACGCACAGGGAGATGGGATCGGGAGCCGGGAGGGTGGAGGGAGCATTCTCGGGACATGGGGGCATCCAGCTCAGACAGGGCCACAGCCCTGGTGGAATCTGGGAGCCCGTGGACAAGGATGGATTCGGCCCGAGACCGCTAACACCAAGCAGAAGGCCGCTCTCTGCCTCCAATCAATAAATGATGGCATTTATGAATCGCTTACTATGTGGCAAAGCACTGTTCTAAACACTGGAGCACTGTCGGGGAGATGGGGAATCAGGAGCCAAGAGGGCAGGGGGAGCATTCTCGGGACACGGGGACCCCGAGCTCAGACAGGGCTGCGGCCCAGAGAGATTCTGGGAGCCCCAGTGGACAAGGATGGAGTGGCCCGGGGCCACTCACGCCTAAGCAGGAGGCCGCTTTCTGCCTCCAATAATAATGATGGCCAATTTATTAAGCGCTTACTATGTGCAAAGCACAGTTCTAAGCACTGGAGCACTGTCAGGGAGACGGGATCGGGAGCCGAGAGGGCAGAAGACGGGAGCATTCTCGGGGACATGGGAGGCACAGAGCTCAGATAGGGCCAAGGCCCTGGTGGATTCTGGAAGCCCGTGGTCAAGGACGGAGCGGCCCAATCAATCAATCAATCAATCAATCAGTCGTATTTATTGAGCGCTTACTGTGTGCAGAGCACTGTACTAAGCACTTGGGAAGTACAAGTTGGCAACATATAGAGACAGTCCCTATCCAACAGTGGGCTCACAGCCAATCAGGAGGTCGCTCTCTGCCTCCAAGAGCCGGGCACGCACAGGGAGATGGGATCGGGAGCCAGGAGGGTGGAGGGAGCGTTCTTGGGACATGGGGCATCCAGCTCAGACAGGGCCACAGCCCTGGTGGAATCTGGGAGCCCGTGGACAAGGATGGAGCGGCCCAGGACTGCTAACATCAAGCAGAAGGCCGCTCTCTGCCTCCAATAATAATGATGGCATTAATGAGTCGCTTACTATGTGCAAAGCACTGTTCTAAGCACTGGAGCACTGTCAGAGAGATGGGATCGGGAGCCGGGAGGGTGGAGGGAGCATTCTTGGGACACGGGGGCACCGAGCTCAAACAGGGCCGTGACCCAGAGGAATTCTGGGAGCCCGTGGACAAGGATGGAACAGCCCGGGGCAACTCATGCCAAGCAGGAGGCCGTGCTCTGCCTCCAATAATAACGATCGGCATTTTATAAGCGCTTACTATGTGCAAAGCACTGTTCTAAGAGCTGAAGGCACTGTCAGGGAGATGGGATCAGGAGCCGTGAGGGCAGAGGGAGCATTCTCAGGATACGGAGGGCACTGAGCTCAGAGACGGCCATGGCCCCCTGGTGGATTGAATGAATGAATGAATTCTGGGAGCCCGTGGACAAGGATGGAGCGGCCCAAGGCCCACTCCGCCAACCAGGAGGTCGCTCTCTGCTCCTCCAAGAGCCGGGCATGCATAGGGAGATGGGATCTGGAGCCGGCGAGGGTGGAGGGAGCGTTCTTGGGACATGGGGGCCATCGAGCTCAGACAGGGCCAAGCCCTGGTGGATACTGGGGAGCCCGTGGACAAAGGATGGAGCGGCCCCAAGGCCCACTCACGCAACCAGGAGGTCGCTCTCTGCCCCCGAGAGCCGGGCACGCACAGGGAGACGGGATCGGGAGCCGGGAGGGTGGAGGGAGGCCTTCTTGGGACATGGGGGCATCCAGCTCAGGACAGGGCGCACAGCTCTGGTGGATACTGGAGAGCCCTGTGGACAAGGATGAAGTGGCCCGGGGCCCGCCTAACGCCTACCAGGAGGCCGCCCTCTCTGCCTCCAAGAGCCGGGCACGCACAGATAGAAGAGATGGGGAGCAAGGAGGGCAGAGGGAGCATTCACTGGGTCACGGGGGGGCACCCGGGCTCAGACAGGGCTGTGGGCCCCAGAGGGATTCTAGGAGCCCGTGGACAAGGACGGAGAGGCCTGTAGGCACTGCCGCCAACCAGGAGGCCGCTCTCTGCCACCATAGAGCCCGGGCAACGCACAAGAGAGATGGATCGGCAGCCGGGAGGGAGGAGGGAGTGTTCTCGGGACACGGGGAACACCGAGCTCAGACACGACCATGGCCCAGATGGATTTTAGGAGCCTGAGGTCGAGTAGGGCAGATGAGGTAACTGAAGCACAGAGAAGTTAAGTGGCTTGCCCAAAGTACCAAAGCAGGATCAGTGGCGGAGGCAGGATTAGAACCCACGACCTCCGACTCCCAAAGGCCCGGGCTCTTTCCCACCGAGCCCACGCTGCTTCTCTATTTTCCAGGTGAGGTCACCGAGGCAAAGAGAATAATAATAATTTTGGTACTTGTTAGGCGCTCTACCGATGTGCCCAAGCACGGTTCTAAGCGCTGGGAAGTGAAAGTGACTTGCCCAAAGTCACCCAGCTGACAAGCGGCGGAAGGCGGGATTAGAACCCACTACCTCGACTCCCCAAGCCCGGCTCTCGCCGCTAAGACGTGATGCCTTCAGTAAGAGGGAAGAGGGAAAACGGATCGACGCGAGCAGAGAGAATAAATACGATTGATGGACCGACTGAATTACAGGTTCAGTTGGGAGGAGGCAAAATATTAGGTGAAAAGGCCAACACCTCAGCTAGTCACCTCTCCCCTAATCACCTGCCCAGTTCTGGATAATACATAATAATAATAAATATAATGGCATTTATTAAGTGCTTACTATGTGCAAAGCACTGTTCTAAGTGCTGGGGAGGATACAAAGTGATCAGGCTGTCCCACGGGGGGCTCACAGTCTTCATCTCCATTTTACAGCTGAGGTAACTGAGGCACAGAGAAGTGAAGTGACCTAATAATAATAATAATAGCATTTATTAAGCGCTTACTATGTTCAAAGCACTGTTCTAAGCGCTGGGGAGGTTACAAGGTGATCAGGTTGTCCCACGGGGGGCTCACAGTCTTAATCCCCATTTTGCAGATGAGGGAACTGAGGCCCAGAGAAGTGAAGTGACTTGCCCAAAGTCACCCAGCTGACAAGTGGCGGGGCCGGGATTTGATAAATGCAACTGATTGATAGATTCACGTTACCTTGTATCATAGGAGCCGTCTAGACTGTAACCTCTTTGCAGGCAGGGAATGTGTCTGCTTATTGCTATATTGGACGCTCCCAAGTGCTTAAGTCAGTGCTCAATAAATACAATTGAATAATTCATTCACTCATTTATTGAGCGCTTACTGTGTGCAGGGCACTGTACTAAGTGCTTGGAAGGTACAATTCGGCAACAGAGACAATCCACCCATGCCTCTGCAGTAATGTCACTCCATCAATCATTGGTATTTATTGAGTGCTTATCATGTGCAGAGCACTGTACTGAGCACTCGGGAGCGGATGATTAGAGTTAGTAGAAGAAGGATCCCTGCAAATGGAGAAGCAGTGTAGCTCAATGGAAAGAGCCCGGGCTTTGGAATCAGAGGTCGTGGGTTCAAATCCCTGCTCTGCCAATTGTCAGCTGTGTGACTTCGGGCAAGTCACTTCACTTCTCTGGGCCTCAGTTACCTCATCTGTAAAAGGGGGATTAAGACTGTGAGCCCCAAGTGGGACAACCTGATCACCTTGTATCCCCCCAGTGCTTAGAACGGCACATAGTAAGCGCTTAATAAATGCCATTTTAAAAAAAATCCTAGATTTTGAGCGAAGCCATGAGCGTTTTGCGGTGGATTTAGAACATTCCCCCGCTTTGGGTTTCACTGTGAGGTCGAAGAATGGTGAGTGACCCCCATAAAAATGGAATTAGAAACCGTCCGAGTGACTTACAGTCTGGAATTTGTATATCAACATTGTCCGCTCTAAGAGTGATTGATCTTGGCTGCCTAAATGTATTGATCTCTGTGCTCAACAGATTCATAATTAATGTATAATAATGGGTTATTTTAAGCACACACTATGGTGAAGCTGAAAAGCCCAGTGGAAATGCCAGGGAGTCAGGAGGTCATGGGTTCAAATTCCGGTTCTGCCAGTGCTCTGCACACAGTAAGTGCTCAATAAATACGATTGAATGAATGAATGAATAAATAATATTTACTTTATAAATAATTATATTTATTTTAATGGTACTGACACCTATCTACTTGTTTCGTTTTGCTGTCTGTCTTCCCCTTCTATCAATCAATCAATCAATCAATCATATTTATTGAGTGCTTACTGTGTGCAGAGCACTGTACTAAGCGCTTGGGAGGAACAAGTTGGCAACATAACACAACGTAATAAATACGCACAAACATATGTACATGTATACAGGTACATATATAGACTGTGAGCCTGTTGTTGGGTAGGGACTATACCTGTCTGTCGCCGACATTATGTATATATCTATAATTCTATTTATTTATATTTATGCCTGTTTACTTGTTTGGATATCTGTCTCCCCCATTCTAGACTGCGAGCCCATTGTGGGCAGGGATTGTCTATGTTGCTGAATTGTACTTTCCAAGTGCTTAGTACAGTGCTCTGCACACAGTAAGTGCTCAGTGTCTGTCCCCCCGCTTCAAGACTGTGAGCCCGTAGTTGGGTAGGACCCGTCTCTATATGTTACCGACTTGTGCTTCCTAAGCGCTTAATACAGTGCTCTGCACACAGTAAGTGCTAAGTAAATATGATTGAATGAATGAATGAATGAATGTGAAAGTTTCCAGATTTTCTCACTATTAACTCTTGCTCTCCACACAGTAAGCGCTCACTATGTACCACTGATTAATCGATCGATTGATCTTTGATCCTCCAAATTCATTCATTCATTCAATCATATTTATTGAGTGCTTACTGTGTGCAGAGCACTGTACTAAGCGCTTGGGAAGTACAAGTCGGCAACATATAGAGACGGTCCCTACCCAACCGCGGGTTTATGGTCTAGAATGCATTCCCACATTCAATTATTTGAATCTTCATCGACAAAATAGGAAATCAACGCCTGTTCTCCCTCCCCCTAAGATTATGATCGTCATGTGGGACAGGAATAATAATAATAATAATAATAATAATGTTGGTATTTGTTTAGCACTTACTATGTGCCAAGCACTGTTCTAAGCACTGGGGGAGATAAAGGGTAATCAAGTTATCCCACATGGGGGCTCACAGTCTTCATCCCCATTTTATAGATGAGGTCACTGAGGCACAGAGAATAACAGTAATAATAATGGCATTTATTAAGTGCTTACTATGTGCAAAGCACTGTTCTGAGCACTGGGGAGATAGCAAGGTGATCAGGTTGTCCCACGGGGGGCTCACAGTCTTAATCCCCATTTTACCGATGAGGTAACTGAGCCATAGAGAAGTTAAGTGACTTACCCAAAGTCACACAGCTGATAATTGGTAATCCCCTCCTCCCCTTCCCCATCCCCCTGTCTTACCTCTTACCCCTCCCCACAGCACCTGTATATATGTATATATGTTTGTACGGATTTATTACTCTATTTATTTTATTTGTACATATTTATTCTATTTATTTTATTTTGTTAATATGTTTTGTTTCGTTGTCTGTCTCCCCCTTCTAGACTGTGAGCCCACTGTTGGGTAGGGACTGTCTCTATATGTTGCCAACTTGTACTTCCCAAGCGCTTAGTACAGTGCTCTGCACCCAGTAACTGCCCAATAAATACGATTGATTGATTGATTGATTGATTGATTGTCCACGTGTCTTTTATTTTGTTGTCTGTCTCCACCTTCTAGACTGTGAGCCCGTTGTTGGGTAGGGACCGTCTCTATATGCATGTTTGTTCATTCATTCAATCGTATTTATTGAATGAATGAATGAGTGGTGGAGCAGGGATTGGAACCCATGACCTCTGACTCCAAAGCCCGGGCTCTTTCCACTAAGCCACGCTGCTTCTCAAAGTGAAGTGACTTGCCCAGGGTCACACAGCTGACAAGCGGCGGAGGCGGGATTAGAACCCATGACCTCTGACTCGCAAGGCCGGGCTCTTGCCGCTAAGCCACGCTGCTTCTCTTATTCTGTCTTATCCGATGCTCTTGTCTTTACCCCAACACTTAGAACAGTGCTTTGCACAAATCAATCAATCAATCAATCGTATTTATTGAGCACTTACTGTGTGCAGAGCACTGTACTAAGCGCTTGGGAAGCACAAGTTGGCAACATATAGAGACGGTCCCTACCCAACAGTGGACACAAAGTAAGCACCGCACCGATACCACAATTATCTTTCCACTCCCTAGCACAGTTTTAACCGCTAACGTGTCTCTCTGTAGACCACAGAAGATAAATAAACTAGCTAATGATTTCACATTAAATCTTCCCCCAAGGTGTCCTGCGATCATTATAGTGAAGTACTGAAAATTAAATCGGCAATTTACGATAAGCACCGGGCTTAATACCTAAAACCCTTGGATCAAACATAGTGGATGAAATTTTCCCTCCAGTTCCGGAAAGCGGTTGAACGAAATCTGCTCATTCCCACCTTCACGGGGTGAATCTAGGATTAGACAGGCTCCTGGGAATTTATTTGGTCTGGAGAGAAAAAAAGAGATCTGAACAGTGAGCGGAGCACTTAAAATTTCACAACGGCGCTAATATCCTGAATTTCTTTTCTACCCAAATTGCCACCACATTAATTAATTCATTCATTCATTCAATCGTATTTATTGAGTGCTTACTGTGTGCAGAGCACTGTACTAAGCGCTTGGGAAGTCCAAGTTGGCAATGTATAGAGACGGTCCCTACCCAACAGCAGGCTCACAGGCTAGAAGGGGGAGACAGACAAAACAAAACATATTAACAGAATAAAATAAATAGAATAAATATGAACAAATAAAATAAATAGAGTAATAAATACATACAAACATATATGCATATATAAAGGTGCTGTGGGGAGGGGAAGGAGGTAAGGCAGGGGGAATGGAGGGGGGATGAGGGGGAGCACTGTTCTAATCACTGGGGAGGTCACAAGGTGATCAGGTTGTCCCACAGGGGGCCCACAGTCTTCATCCCCATTTTACAGATGAGGAAACTGAGGCACGGGGAAGTGAAGTGACTCCCCCAAAGTCACACAGCTGACAATTGGAGGAGCCGGGATTTGAACCCACGACCTCTGACTCCAAAGCCCGACCTCTTTCCATTGAGCCACGGTCCCGCACGCTTAGTACAGTGCTCCGCACGCAGAAAGCGCTCAGTAAAGACGATTGAATGAATGATTGAATGAATTTGAGGCAATGATGAAATTCACCTCAATTTTTGCTTGGGAGAGGCGCGATCCCAGCTCTCAGGAGCTGTCAGTCTGCTGTGCGCAGAGCACTGTACTGAGCGCTTGGGGGGAGTCCAATAAAGTTAGTAGAAACGAACCCTGTTCTCTAGGAGCTGAAGGTCTACACTTTTAGAAGACACTTAGCGTGTTTCTGCAACATGAGCTCATTATCGTAGAAATAGAGAAGCAGTCTGGCTTAGTGGCAAGATCCTGGCCTTGAGAGTCAGAGGTCGTGGGTTCTAATCCCGGCTCTGCCACTTATCAGCTGTGTGACTTTAGGCAAGTCACTTAACTTCTCTGTGCCTCAGTTACCTCATCTGGAAAATGGGGATTAAAAGCGTGAGCCCTATATGGGACAACCTGATTACCCTGTATCTCCTCCAGTACTTAGAACAGTGCTTGGCAAATAGTAAGCGCTTAATAACAATAATAATAATGATGGTGTTTGTGAAGCACTTACTGTGTGCGACACACTGCTCTAAGCGCTGGGGGGATGCAAGGTAATCAGGTTGTCCCACGTGGGGCTCACAGTCTTCATCCCCACTTTCCAGATGAGGGAACTGAGGCACAGAGAAGTGAAGTGCCTTGCCCAAGGTCACACGGCTGACAAGTGGCGGAGCCGGGATTCGAACCCATGTTAATTAATACCATCATCGTTATTATCATTATTATTATAGAACGAGAACATTACATAGTAGTCGATGAGACGTAGGGTGAACAATTAAGATTCATTGCTCTTGGCTTGGAATTCATTCCAAATATCGACTGCAGGCGGATTGTATTTTCAACCTGATGCTTTCTTCACGTCTGGAATTTTTTCATCGGGGATCTCAGAATGAGGGATTAAACATTGTCCAGCATTGTCCAATCTATGTCTACTGTTAGTTCATGATTAAAATAATGAGTAATAATAATAATAACGGCATTTGTATCAGAACTTGTACTTCCCAAGCGCTTAGTACAGTGCTCTGCACACAGTAAGCGCTCAATAAATATAATAATAATAATAATAATGGCATTTATAAAGCGCTTACTATGTGCAAAGCACTGTTCTAAGCACTGGGGAGGTTACAAGGTGATCGGCTTGTCCCACGGGGGGCTCACAGTCTTCATCCCCATTTTCCAGATTTGGTCACTGAGGCCCAGAGAAGTGAAGTGACTTGCCCAGAGTCACACAGCTGACAAGTGGTGGAGCCGGGATTCGAACCCATGACCTCTGACTCCAAAGCCCGGGCTCTTTCCACTGAGCCACGCTGCTTCTCAAATATGATTGATTGATTGATTTGTTAAGCATTTACTATGTGTAAAGCACTGTTCTAAGCGCTGGGGAGGTTACAAGGTGATCAGGTTGTCCTACGTGGGGTTCACAGTCTTAATCCCCATTTACAGATGAGGGAACTGAGGCTCAGAGAAGTGAAGTGACTTGCCCAAAGTCACCCAGCTGACAGTTGGCGGAGCCGGGATTTGAACCCATGACTTCTGACTCCAAAGCCCGGGCTCTTTCCACTGAGCCACGCTGTGAGTGAAAATGTAATGGTTAGAGCCTAGGCCTGGAGATCAGAAGGCGGATTCTAATCCCGGCTCCGCCGCTTGTCTGCCGTGTGACCTTGGGCGAGTCACTTCACTTCTCTAGGCCTCAGTTCCCTCCTCCTCATCATCAATTGTATTTATTGAGCGCTTACTGTGTGCAGAGCACTGTACTAAGCGCTTGGGAAGTACAAATTGGCAACATATAGAGACAGTCCCTACCCAACAGTGGGCTCACAGTCTAAAAATCCGGAAAAAGGGGACGAAGACTGTGAGCCCCACATGGGACAGGGACTGTGTCAAACATGATTTGCTTGCGTCCACCCCGGTGCTCAGTTTGGCGTCTGCCAAGGAGTAATGGCATAATAAATATCACAATCATTATTATTATTAAGAAGTCTGGAAGTTGGGAGGGAGGAGGGAGCATTCTCGGGACACGGGGACACGGAGCTCAGACAGGGCCGTGGCCCCGATGGATTTTGGGGGCCCATGGACAAGGAGCCCCTTCCTTCCTCTCCCCCTCGTCCCCCTCTCCATCCCCCCCATCTTACCTCCTTCCCTTCCCCACGGCACCTGTATATATGTAGATATGTTTGTACACATTTATTACTCTGTTTATTTATTTTACTTGTACATATCTATTCTATTTATTTTATTTTGTTAGTATGTTTGGTTTTGTTCTGTCTCCCCCTTTTAGACTGTGAGCCCACTGTTGGGTAGGGACTGTCTCTATATGTTGCCAATTTGGACTTCCCAAGCGCTTAGTACAGTGCTCGGCACATAGTAAGCGCTCAATAAATACGATTGATGATGACGATGATGATGGAGCGGCTGGGGGACCCTGCTGCCAACCAGGAGGCCGCTCTCTTTCTCATTTATTCATTCATTCATTCAATCATATTTATTGAGCACTTACTGTGTGCATGAACTGTACTAAGCGCTTAGGAGAATACCATATAACAATAAAAAGACACATTCCCTTCTCACAAAGAGTTTACCCATCAATGGTATTTACAAGAGAAGCAGCGTGGCTCATTGGAAAGAGCCCGGGCTTTGGAGTCAGAGGTCATGGGTTCAAATCCCGGCTCCGCCACTCGTCAGCTGTGTGACTTTGGGCAAGTCACGTCACTTCTCTGGGCCTCAGTTACCTCATCTGTAAAATGGGGATTAAGACTGTGAGCCCCACATGGGACAACCTGATCACCTTGTAAATTCCCCAGCGCTTAGAACAGTGCTCTGCACATAGTAAGCACTTAATAAATGCCATTATTATTATGATTATTACTGAGCAGAGAACAGTACTAAGCCCTTGGGAGAGTACAACATAGCAATAAGAATAATAATAACAATTATGGTATTTGTTAAGCGCTTCCTATGTGTCAAACACTGTTCTAAATGCTGGGGTAGATAATAATAGGGATATATGTCTGTACATATTTATTACTCTATTTATTTATTTTACTTGTACATATCTATTCTATTTATTTTATTTTGTTAGTATGTTTGGTTTTGTTCTCTGTCTCCCCCTTTTAGACTGTGAGCCCACTGTTAGGTAGGGACTGTGTCTATATGTTGCCAACTTGTACTTCCCAAGCGCTTAGTACAGTGCTCTGCACACAGTAAGTGCTCAATAAATACAATTGATTGATTGATTGATTGATTAAGCACTTACTATGTGCCAAGCACTATTTTAAGCACTAGGGTACATACAAGATAATCAGGTTGTCCCATGTGGGGCTCACAGTCTTCATCCCCATTTTCCAGATGACATAACTGAGGCACAGAGAAGTTAAGTGACTTGCCCAAGGTCACACAGCTGACAAATCAGAAGCAGTGAGGTTTAGTGGAAAAAACACGGGCTTTGGAGTCAGAGGTCATGGGTTCAAATTCCGCCTCCGCCAATTGTCAGCTGCATGACTTTGGGCAACTCACTAAACTTCTCTGAGCCTCAGTTACCTCAGGTGTAAAATGGGGATTAAGACTGGGAGCCCTCCATGGGGCAACTTGATCACCTTGTATCCCTCCAATCAATCAATCAATCAATCGTATTTATTGAGCGCTTACTATGTGCAGAGCACTGTACTAAGCGCTTGGGAAGTACTCCAGCACTTAGAACAGTGCTTTGCACATAGTAAGCACTTAATAAATGCCATCATTAGTAGTAGTAGTAGTAGTATTAACCTGTCGGAAACCTGCCGGTCTCAGCTCCACAACATTGCCAAGATCCGCCCTCTCCTCTCCATCCCAACCCCTACCCTGCTCATTCAAGCTCTCATCCTATCCCGTCTGGACTACTGCACCAGCCTTCTCTCTGATCTCCCATCCTCGTGTCTCTCTCCACTTCAATCCATACTTCATGCTGCTGCCCGGATTATCTTTGTCCAGAAACGCTCTGGGCATGTTACTTCCCTCCTCAAAAATCTCCAGTGGCTACCAATCAATCTGTGCATCAGGCAGAAACTCCTCACCCTGGGCTTCCAGGCTGTCCATCCATCCATCCCCGGGCCCCCTCCTCCCTCACCTCCCTTCTGTCCTTGTCCAGCCCAGCCCACACCCTCCGCTCCTCCGCCGCTAATCTCCTCACCGTACCTCGTTCTCGCCTGTCCCGCCATCGACCCCCGGCCTGGAATGCCCCCAATCCCTCTGCCCATCCACCAAGCTAGCTCTCTTCCTCCCTTCAAGGCCCTGCTGAGAGCTCACCTCCTCCAGGAGGCCTTCCCAGACTGAGCCCCTTCCTTCCTCTCCCCCTCGTGCCCCTCTCCGTCCCCCCATCTTACCTCCTTCTCTTCCCCACAGCACCTGTATATATGTATGTACATATTTATTACTCTATTTATTTATTTATTTATTTTACTTGTACATATCTATTCTATTTATTTTATTTTGTTAGTATGTTTGGTTTTTTTTCTCTGTCTCCCCCTTTTAGACTGTGAGCCCAATGTTGGGTAGGGACTGTCTCTATATGTTGCCAATTTGTACTTCCCAAGCGCTTAGTACAGTGCTCTGCACATAGTAAGCACTCAATAAATATGATTGATTGATTGATTGATTGATTGATTAAGAGTGCCACCTAGATCATTTTTCTTCTAGACTGTGAGCCCACTGTTGGGTAGGGACCGTCTCTATATATTGCCAACTTGTACTTCCCAAGCGCCTAGTACAGTGCTCGGCACACAGTAAGTGCTCAATAAATACGATTGAATGAATGAATGAATGAATTTTTCTGAAAAACTTTTCCAACCATGGATCCCCACTTCACAAGTCCCTCCAGTGGCCGCCCACCCCACTCTGCGTCAGATGGAAACCATCAAAAAAAAAATGGCAGAGCAGGGATTAGGACCCATGACTTCTGACTCACAAACCCAGACACTTTCCACTAAGCCATGGTACTTATCCATAAAAACTAATTGGGTTGGACGCGGTCCCTGTCCCACATGAGGCTCACAGTCTTAATCCGCATTTTCCAGATGAGGGAACTGAGGCCCAGAGAAGTGAAGTGATTTGCCCAAGGTCACACAGCAGACAAGTGACAGAGCTTGGGATTAGAACTCATGACCTTCCGACTCCCAAGCCCAGGCTATACCCACTATATCATGATGTAGACATTAATCAATGGTATTTACTGTATATAGGTATATATGTTTGTACATATGTATTACTCTATTTATTTTATGTGTACATATTTATCCTATTCATTTTATTTGGTATATATGTTTTGTTTGTTGTCTGTCTCCCCCTTCTAGACTGTGAGCCCGCTGTTGGGTAGGGACCGTCTCTACATTCATTCATTCATTCAATTGTATTTATTGAGAGCTTACTGTGTGCAGAGCACTGTACCAAGCACTTGGGAAGTACAAGTTGGCAACATCTAGAGACGGTCCCTACGCAACAGTGGGCTCACAGTCTAAAAGGGGGAGACAGAGAACAAAACAAAACATATTAACAGAATAAAATAAATAGAATAAATATGTACAAGTAAAATAAATAGAGTAATAAATCTGTACAAACATATATACAGGTGCTGTGGGGAAGGGAAGGAGGTAAGGTGGGGGGATGGAAAGGGGGAGGAGGGGGAGAGGAAGGAGGGGCCTCAGTGTGGGAAGGCCTCCTGGAGGAGGTGAGCTCTCAGTAGGGCCTTGAAGGGAGGAAGAGCTATCTTGGCGGATTTGGGGAGGGAGGGCATTCCAGCCCAGGGGGAGGATATGGGCAGGGGTCGACGGCCAGACAGGTGAGAACGAGGCCCTAACGGTGAGGGAGGTTAGCGGCAGAGGAGCGGAGGGTGCGGGCTGGGCTGGAGAAGGACAGAGGGAGGTGAGGTAGGAGGGGGCCAGGGGATGGATGGACAGCCTTGAAGCCCAGGGTGAGGAGTTTCTGCCTGATGTGTAGGTTGATTGGTAGTCACTGGAGATTTTTGAGGAGGAGAGTAACATACCCAGAGCGTTTCTGGACAAAGAGAATCTGGGTAGCAGCATGAAGCATGGATTGAAATGGAGAGAGACTGGAGGATGGGAGATCGGAGAGGAGGCTGATACAGTAGTCCAGACGGGATAGGATGAGATCTTGAACGAGCAGGGTAGTGGTTTGGATGGAGAGGAAAGGGCAGATCTTGGCAATGTTGCGGAGCTGAGACCGGCAGGTTTTGGTGACGGCTTGGATGTCAGGGGTGAACGAGAGAGCGGAGTCGAGGATGACGCCAAGGTTGCGGGCTTGTGAGATAGGAAGGATGGCAGTGCCATCAACAGAGATGGGAAAGTCAGGGAGAGGACAAGGTTTGGGAGGGAAGACAGGAGTTCAGTCTTGGACATGTTGAGTTTTAGGTGGCGGGCAGACATCCAGATGGAGATGTCCTGAAGGCAGGAGGAGATGCGAGCCTGGAGGGAGGGAGAGAGCAGGGGCAGAGACGGAGATTTGGGGTGTCATCAGCGTAGAGGTGATAGTTGAAGCCGTGGGAGAGAATGAGGTCACCAAGGGAGTGAGTGTAGATCGAGAACCAGAAGGGGACCAAGAACTGACCCTTGAGGAGCCCCCACAGTGAGGGGATGGAGGGGGGAGGAGGAGCCTGCAAAGGAGACTGAGAATGAAGGACCAGTGGGATAGAGGAGAAACCAGGAGAGGACGGAGTCTGTGAAGCCAAGGTCGGATAGCGTGTTGAGGAGAAGGGAGTGGGCCACAGTGTCGAAGGCAGCTGAGAGATCGCGGAGGATTAGGATAATATATGTTGCAAACTTGTACTTCCCAAGCACTTAGTACAGTGCTCTGCACACAGTAAGCGCTCAATAAATGCGATTGAATGAATGAAAGAATTTACTGGGCACTTACTGTGTAGGGGGCACTGTATTAAGCAACCGGGTGAGTCCAATACAACAGAACCTGTAGACATGATCCTGACCCACAAAGAATAACTTGGACCTGAAGACAGTCCCCATAGATGTTAATCGATGGTATTTATTCAAGAAATTGTATTTATTGAGTGCTTACTGTGTGCAGAGCACTGTACTAAGCACCTGGGAAGTACACCTCGGCAACATATAGGGACGGTCCCTACCCAACGACGGGCTCACAGTCTTGCCATTTACTGAGCACATCATTCATTCAATCGTATTTATTGAGCACTTGCTGTGTGTGGAGCACTGGACTATGTGTATATTGTGTCTATTTGTACTAATGATGTGTATATATAGCTATAATTCTATTTATTCTGATAATAATGATTGTATTTGTTAAGTGCTTACTATGTGCAAAGCACTGTTCTAAGCGCTGGGGGAGATATAAGGTGTTTGTCCCATGTGGGGCTCACAATCTCCATCCCCATTTTCCAGATGAGGGAACTGAGGCCCAGAGAAGTGAAGTGACTTGCCCAAAGTCACCCAGCTGACAAATGCCAGAGTCAGGATTAGAACCCATGACCTCTGACTCCCAAGCCCAAGGCTCCTTTCCACTGAGCTACGCTGCTTCTCTGATGCTATTGACGCCTGTCTACTTGTTTTGTTTTGTTGTCTGTCTCTCCCCCTTCTAGACTGTGAGCCTGTTGTTGGGTAGGGACCGTCTCTATATGCTGCCAATTTGTCCTACCCAAGCGCTTAGTACAGTGCTCTGCACACAGTTAGCGCTCAATAAATACAATTGAATGAATGAATGAATTAATTAATTAATTAAAACAGAGTTGGCAGAGAAACTTTCCTTGCCCAAAACGGCTTTATACGCCATGAGAAGCAGCGTGGCTTAGTGGAAAAAGCCCGGGCTTGGGAGTTAGAGGTCGTGGGTTCTAATCCCAGCTCTGCCCACTTGTCTGCTGTGTGACCTTGGGCAAGTCACTTAACTTCTCTGGGCCTCAGTTACCTCATCTGTAAAATGGGGATGAAGACTGTGAGCCCCCCTGTGGGACAGCCTGATCACCTTGTATCCCCCCAGCGCTTAGAACAGTGCTTTGCCCATAGTAAGCGCTTAATAAATGTCATTTTAAAAAATTAAAAAAAAGTCAGTTCACTTCTCTGGGCCTCACTTACCTTCATTTGTAAAATGGGGATGAAGACTGTGAGCCCCATGTGGGGACAACCTGACTACCTTGTGTTCCCCCCACAGTGTTTAGAACAGTGCTTGGCACATTAGTAAACTCTTAACAAAATGCCATCATTATTATGAGGCAAAGATTTTCATTTTCATGTTGATTTGCATATTCAATTACTTCTGCAGCGAATTCATCTTGATGTATTGTGCATACTACTGTTGATTTACATGTTCACTTGTATATTGTAATAATAATAATAATTGTTATTATGGTACTTGTTAAGCGCTTACTATGTGCCAAGCACTGTTCTATGCACTGCGGTAGATACAGAGTAATCAAGTTGTCCCATGTGGGGCTCACATTTTTAGTCCCCATTTTCCAGATGAGGTAACTGAGGCCCAGAGAAGTGAAGTGACTTGCCCAAGGTCACACAGCAGACACGTGGCAGGGGCAGGATTAGAACCCACGTCCTCTGACGGCCAAGCCCGGGCTCTTTCCACTGAGCCATACTGCTTATCATAATATGTAGAATAATAGTCTATAATAGTATACTATTACTAAGCCGTTACTAAGCCCTTATTTCCTCTTCTCCCAAGCTTGGAGTCAGAAGGACCTGAGTTCATTCATTCATTCATTCATTCATTCATTCATTCATTCATTCAATCGTATTTATTGAGCACTTACTGTGTGCAGAGCACTGTACTAAGCGCTTGGGAAGTCCAAGTTGGCAACATATAGAGACGGTCCCTACCCAACAGTGGGCTCACAGTCAAGAAGGGGGAAACAGAGAACAAAACAAAACATATTAACAAAATAAAATAAATAGAATGAATATGTACAAATAAAATAAATAAATAGAGTAATAAATACATACAAACATATAACATCATGTACAGGGTTCTAATTCCGGCTCCGCCACTTGTCTGCTGTGTGACCTTGGGTGAGTCACTTCACTTCTCTGTGCCTCAGTCCCCTCGCCTGTAACTTGGGGATTAAGACTGTGAGCCCCATGTGGGACAGGGACTGTGCCCAACCCAGTTACCTTGTATCTATCCCGGCGCTCAGTACAGTGCCTGGAACATAGTAAGTGCTTAACAAATACCATAATCAATCAATCAATCGTATTTATTGAGTGTTTACTGTGTGCAGAGCACTGTACTAAGCGCTTGGGAAGTACAAGTTGGCAACATATAGAGACGGTCCCTACCCAACAATGGGCTCACAGTCTAGAATCAATCAATCAATCAATCGTATTTATTGAGCACTTACTGTCATTATTATTCTCCCACTCCCTTATAGATCACCCTTGCATTTGAATTCTCACCCCATATTCCCCCCTCCCTCAGCCCCACAGCCCTTATTCATTTATTTATTTTTGAATTTATTTATTAATTAAGAGATGCAGCGTGGCTCAGTGGAAAGAACCCGGGCTTGGGAGCCAGAGGTCATGGGTTCTAATCCCGGCTCCGCCACTTGTCAGCTGTGTGACTTTGGCCAAGTGACTTCACTTCTTAGGCCCCTCAGTTCCCTCATCTGTAAAATGGGAATGAAGACTGTGAGCCCCACGTGGGACAACCTGATCACCTTGTATCTATCCCAGCGCTTCTAACAGTGCTTGGTACATAGTAAGCATTTAACAAATACCATTATTATTATTATTATTTTCATATTAACATCTGTCTCCCCCTCTAGACAAAAAGCTCATTGTAGGAAGGGAATGTTTCTACCAGCTCTATTACATAGAACCCTCCCAAGCGCTTAGTACAGTTCTCTACACACGGCAAATTCTCCATAATTGTGATTGATATTTTATTTTACACACAATTATTCATCAAAATTAATCCTAATGTATGAATTATATATGCGTGATCCTCTACATATTTATTTACACGCAATGATTCATCCAGTGAATTCATCTTGACGGATATCTGCATGTTTATTTCTTTTTAATTCTTACAATGAATTATTTATTCAGAGAATTCATCCAACCTATAAATGCATTTGTTTGCACGTGTACTTCCCCCTTTATTTGTAAGCATAATCAGTTCTCCAGCGAATCCATTCTGACGGATCATTTTGTTTGCACATTCGTTTGCACGTTGATTTTCACATGAAATTCTTTATTCGGCGAATTCATCTTGATGTATAGGTTAATTTATTCACGTATTCGTAGATTTATTCACCGTTGCAGTAATTTATTCGGTGAATTCATCCTGGTGTATGGTTTCCTCTCTTGGCTTATTTATTTGTATGTTCAATTATTTATTCAGCTAATTCATCCTGATGAGAAGCCCGATTTACTCGCATTTCGATTTGTCTGTTCCATTCGGTATTTAGCTAATCGATGCTGACGTGTTGCTTGATTTATTTGCGTACTTTTCCGCACGCCTCTTTATCGTTCCGTTATGTTTTCGGCTAATTGGTCCTGATGTATTACTCTCCCCCTCTATGGTCTCCACCCTCTTACCATCTCGCATTCTTCTCCCGAGAATGTCGTTGCTAGGGATTCTTATGGCATTTGTTGAGCGCTTACTATGTGCCAGGCACTGTACTGAATGCTGGGGGAGATACGAGCCAATTGGGTCGGACACAGTCCATATCCCACACTGAGCACTCAGAAAAGTCCAAGAGAGTTAGTATGCATGATCTCTGCCCTCAAGAAATTTACAGTCTGTTATTTCGTACCCTCCCAAGTACTTAGTAATAATAATAATAATGGTGGTATTTGTTAAGCGCTTACTATGTGCCAAGCACTGTTCTAAGTGCTGGGGTTGATACAAGGCCATCAGGTTGTCCCACGTGGGGGTCTCAGTCTTAATTTCCATTTTCCAGATGAGGTACAGAGAAGTTAATAATAATGATGATGGTGTTTGTTAAGCATTTACTATATGCCAAGCACTGTTCTAAGTGCTGGGGTAGATACAAGGTGATCAGGTTGCCCCATATGGTGCTCACAGTCTTCATCCCCATTTTCCAGATGAGGGAACTGAGGCACAGAGCAGTTAAGTGGCTTGCCCAAGGTTACACAGCAGACAAGTGACAGAGCTGGGATTAGAACCCATGACCTTTGACTCCCAAGCCCAGGCTCTTTTCACTAAGCCACGCTATTATTATAAGTAATAAATAATAATAATGATGATGGTATTTGTTAAGCACTTACTATGTGCCAAGCACTGTTCTGAGCGCTGGGGGAGATACAAGGTGATCAGGTTGCCCCACATGGTGCGCACAGTCTTCATCCCCATTTTCCAGATGAGGGAACTGAGGCACAGAGCAGTTAAGTGGCTTGCCCAAGGTCACACAGCAGACAAGTGACAGAGCTGGGATTAGAACCCATGACCTTTGACTCCCAAGCCCAGGCTCTTTCCACTAAACCACACTGCTTCTCATAAGTAATAAATAATAATAATGATGATGGTATCTGTTAAGCACTTACTATGTGCCAAGCACTGTTCTAAGCACTGGGGTAGATACAAGGTGATCAGGTTGCCCCACGTGGGGCTCACAGTCTTCATCCCCATTTTCCAGATGAGGGAACTGAGGCACAGAGCAGTTAAGTGACTTGCCCAAGGTCACACAGAAGACAAGTGGCAGAGCCAGGATTAGAACCCATGACTTTTGACTCCCAAGCCCAGGCTCTTTCCACTAAGCCACGCTGCTTCTCACAAGTAATAAGTAATAATAATGATGATGGTATTTGTTAAGCGCTTACTACGTGCCAAGCACTGTTCTAAGCGCTGGGGTAGATACAAGGTGATCAGGTTGCCCCACATGGGGCTCACAGTCTTCATCCCCATTTTCCAGATGAGGGAACTGAGGCACAGAGCAGTTAAGTGGCTTGCCCAAGGGCACACAGCAGACAAGTGGCAGAGCCGGGATTAGAACCCATGACCTTTGACTCCCAAGCCCAGGCTCTTTCCACTAAGCCACACTGCTTCTCACAAGTAATAAATAATAATAATAATAATAATGGTATTTGTTAAGCGCTTACTATGTGCCAAGCACTGTTCTAAGCGCTGGGGTAGATACAAGGTGATCAGGTTGCTCCATATGGTGCTCACAGTCTTCATCCCCATTTTCCAGATGAGGGAACTGAGGCACAGAGGAGTGAAGTGACTTGCCCAACACCACACAGCTGATGTGGCGGAGTAGGGATTAGAACCCACAACCTGACTCGCAAGCCCGTGCTCTTTCCACAAAGATAGAGTATAGTGCTCTGCGCACCATAAGAGCTCCATAAATATTCATTCATTCAATCGTATTTATTGAGCGCTTACTGTGTGCAGAGCACTGTACTAAGCGCTTGGGAAATCCAAGTTGGTAACATATAGAAACGGTCCCTACCCAACAGCGGGCTCACAGTCTAGAAGGGGGAGACAGGCAACAAAACAAAACATATTAACAAACTAAAATAAATAGAATAAATATGTACAAATAAAATAAATAAATAAATAGAGTAATAAATCCGTACAAACATATATATATATATATAGGTGCTGTGGGGAGGGGAAGGAGGTAAAGTGGGGGGGATGGGAGGGGGAGAGGAAGGAGGGGGCTCGGTCTGGGAGCCCCCTCCCAGAGTGATAGATTGATATGATAGATTAATTGTGTGTGGAGCACTATACTGAGCGCTTGGGAGAGGAAAACAGAATTAGTAGACAGGATCCCTGCCCTCCAGGGCCTGACAGTCTACTGTGGGCAGAGCACTGTACTGAGCACTCGGGAGAGGACAATAGCTAGTAGACATGACCCCACTGTTGGGTAGGGACTGTCTCTATATGTTGCCGACTTGTACTTCCCACGTGCTTAGTACAGTGCTCTGCACACAGTAAGCGCTCAATGAATCCAGCGCTTCGAACAGTGCTTTGCCCATAGCAAGCGCTTAATGAATGCCATTAATATATAAATAAATGATGATGATGATGATGATGGCATTTATTAAGCGCTTACTATGTGTAAAGCACTGTTCTAAGCGCTGGGGAAGATACAAGGTAATCAAAGTGTCCCACGGGGGCTCACAGATTCAATCCCCATTTTCCAGATGAGGTAACTGAGGCCCAGAGAAGTGAAGTGACTTGCCCAAATATGATCGAATGAATGAATGATCCTGGCCTTCAAGGAGCTGACAGTCTACTGTGCGCAGAGCACTGTACTGAATGCTTGGGAGAGGAAAACAGAGTTAGTGGACACAATTCCTGCCCTCAATCAATCAATCAATCAATCGTATTTATTGATTTATTGATTTATTATTAAATCGTATTTATTGCCCTCAGGGAGTTTCCAAGCTGGTGGGGGAGAGACAAAAATAAATAATAATAATAATAATAATAATAATAATGATGGCACTTGTTAAGTGCTTACTATGTGCAAAGCACTGTTCTAAGCACTGGGGGGGATACAAGGCAATCAGGTTGTCCCACGTGGGGCTCACAGTCTTCATTCCCATTTTACAGATGAGGCCACTGAGGCCCAGAGAAGGGAAGTGACTTGCCCAAAGTCACACAGCTGACAAGCGGTGGAGCCGGGATTTGAACCCTGATCTCTGACTCCAAACCCGGGCTCTTTCCACTGAGCCACAGTGCTATCCAGCTTCTCATTTGAGGGAGTTGGGAGTTTTTCCTGGTGAGAGGGATTCACTCTGAATGTTGAGATAATAATAATAATAATGACATTTGTTAAGTGCTTACTATGTGCCAAGCACTGTTCTAAATGCTGGGGGAGATACAAGGTGATCAGGTTGTCCCACATGGGGCTCACAGTCTTCATCCCCATTTTCCGGATGAGGTAACTGAGGCACAGAGAAGGGAAGTCACTTGCCCAAAGTCACACAGCTGACAAGTGGCGGAGCCTGGATTAGAACCCATGACCTCTGACTCCAAAGCTTGTGCTCTTTCCACTGAGCAACACTGCTTCCCCTAGTAATAATAATAATGATGATGATGGTATTTGTTAATTGCTTACTATGTTCAAAGCACTGTTCTAAGCACTGGGGGGATACAAGGTCATCAGGTTGTCCCAAGGGGGGCTCCCAATCTGAATCCCCATTTTCCAGATGAGGTAATGATGATGATGATGATGGTATTTGTTAAGCACTTACTATGTGCTAAGCACTGTTCTAAACCCTGGGGCAGATACAAGATCATCAGGTTGTCCCAAGTGGGGCTCACAGTCTTAATCCCCATTTTCCAGATGAGGGAACTGAGGTCCAGAGAAGTGAAATGGCTTGTCCAAAGTCACACAGCTGACAATTGGCAGAGCCGGGATTAGAACCCACGACCTCTGACTCCCAAGCCCGGGCTCTTTCCACTGAGCCACGCTGCAATAAATTTTCATTAGGGGAAGCACACAAACTTCCTCCACCTCAAAGCCCCCAGACTTCCTCCATCTCAAGGCCTAAGTGGGGAAAATTTCAGCTAAGAACTCATCTAAAGGTCAAGAAGCTGGATAAGTCACCAAAGCACATAATAATAATAATAATAATAATAATAATAATGGCATTTATTAAGCGCTTACTATGTGCAAAGCACTGTTCTAAGCGCTGGGAAGGTTACAAGGTGGTCAGGTTGTCCCACAGAGGGCTCACAGTCTTAATCCCCATTTTACAGATGAGGGAACTGAGGCCCAGAGAAGTGAAGTGACTTGCCCAAAGTCACACAGCTGACAATTGGCGGAGTTGGGATTTGAACCCATGACCTTTGACTCCAAAGCCCATGCTCTTTCCACTGAGCCATGCTGCTTCTTTTTACACACCCCGCCGGTTTAGCACGGATTCATTATTCAAATAACGGGATCCCTGGCGGGGAAAAACCCCCATAATTGGTGTAGGTCACAGATAATCAGAAGTCTCTCTCCCCCCGCAAGACAAAACCTATTAAAATCCAACCATCAAATCTCCCCTCATCCCCCTTCAACTCAGGAGCATATCCCATCGTCGCTTCTTTGGGGATAATTAACATTTTCAAGAAGCCTGATAATAATAATAATAGTAGTAATAATAATAATGGCATTTATTAAGTGCTTATGTGCAAAGCACTGTTCTAAGCGCTGGGGAGGTTACCAGGTCATGAGGTTGGCCCACGTGGGCTCACAGTCTTCATCCCTATTTTACAGATGAGGTAATTGAGGCCCAGAGAAGTGAAGTGACTTGCCCAAAGTCACACAGCTGACAATCGGTGGAGCCGGGATTTGAACCCATGATCTCTGACTCCAAAGCTCGGGCTCTTTCCACTGAGCCACGGTGCTATCCCACATCTCGGTTGAGGGAGTTGGGAGTTTTTCTCGGTGAGAGGGATTCACTCTGAATGTTGAGATAATAATAATAATAATAATGACATTTGTTAAGTGCTTCCTATGTGTCTAGCACTGTTCTAAATGCTGGGGGAGATACAATAATAATAATAATAATGGCATTTATTAAGCGCTTACTATACGCAAAGCACTGTTCTAAGCACTCATTAGGGAGGTTACAAGGTGATCAGGTTGTCCACGGGGGGCTCACAGTTTCAATCCCCATTTTACAGATGAGGCAACTGAGGCCCAGAGAAGTGAAGTGACTTGCCCAAAGTCACACAGCTGACAATTGGTGGAGCCGGGATTTGAACCCATGACCTCTGACTCCAAAGCCTGGGCTCTTTCCACCGAGCCACGGTGCTATCCCGCATCTCAGTTGAGAGAGCTGGAAGTTTTTCCCGGTGAGAGGGATTCACCCTGAATGTTGAGATAATAATAACGACATTTGTTAAGTGCTTTCTATAGGGAAGCAGTGTGGCTCAGTGGGAAGAGCCTGGGCTTTGGAGTCAGCGGTCGTGGGTTCAAATCCCGGCTCCGCCAATTGTCAGCTGCGTGACTTTGGGCAAGTCACTTCACTTCTCTGGACCTCAGTTACCTCATCTGTAAAATGGGGATTAAGACTGTGAGCCCCCTCCATGGGACCACTTTATTACCTTGTAACCTCCCCGGTGCTTAGAACAGTGCTTGGCACATAGTAAGCGCTTAATAAATGCCATTATAATTATTATTATTATTATCATTATGTGCCAAGCACTGTTCTAAATGCTGGGGGAGATACAAGGTGATCAGGCTGTCCCCCGTGGGGCTCACAGTCTTCATCCCCATTTTCCAGATGAGGTCACTGAGGCACAGAGAAGGGAAGTGACTTGCCCAAGGTCACACAGCTGGCAGATTAACCGCACGTCCTAAACCGAGATCTCCTAAACCTTATTCGAGAGGAGATGACTCTCCCCGGCTTTCAAGCTTTATTCATTCAATCATATTTATTGAGCACTTACTGTGTGCAGAGCACTGTACTAAGCGCTTGGTGAAGGCCTGTCTCCTCCAAGAGGTCATCCCAGACTAAGCCCCCCTTTCCTCTTTTCCCACTCCCTTGTGCGTCTCCCTGCCTTGCTCCCTTTCTTCATCTTCCCTCCCTCAGTCCCACATCACTTATGTCCACATCCCTTATTTATTGATTTTTATTCATGTCCATCTCCCCTTCCAATAATAATAATAATTACGGTATTTGTTAAGCGCTTGCAATGTGCCAGGTATTGTACTAAGCGCTGGGGTGAATAATAATAATGATGGCATTTATTAAGCGCTATGTGCAAAGCACAGCTCTAAGCGCTGAGGGGGGATACAAGGTGATCAGGTTGTCCCATGGGCGACTCACAATCTTAATCCCCATTTAACAGATGAGGGAACTGAGGCACAGAGAAGTGAAGTGACTTGCCCAAAGTCACACAGCTGACAAGTGGTGGAGCCGGGATTAGAACCCATGACCTCTGACTCCAAAGCCCGGGCTCTTTCCACTGAGCCATGCTGCTTCTTAGAATAATAATAATAATAATAATAATAATAATAATGATAATAATGACATTTATTAAGCGCTTACTACATGCAAAGCACTGTTCTAAGTGCTGGGAAGGTTACAAGGTGATCAGGTTGTCCCACGGGGGGCTCACAGTATTCATCCCCATTTTACAGTTGAGGTAACTGAGGCACAGAGAAGTGAAGTGACTTACCCAAAGTCACACAGCTGACAATTGGCGGTCGGAATTTGAACCCATGACCTCTGACTCCAAAGCCCGGGCTCTTTCCACTGAGCCACGCTGCTTCAGGAAATAGGGTTGGACACAGTCCCTTTCCTACATGGGGCTCACAGTCACAATCCCCATTTGACAGATGAGGGAACTGAGGTACAGGGAAGTGAAGTGACTTACCCAAGGCCACACAGCAGACAAGTAGCAGAGTGGGGATTAGAACCCATGACCTGATTTCCAGGCCCGTGCTCTATCCATCTGACTGTTGTGAGTAAGGAATATGCCTGGTTATTGTTCTATTGTCCTCTCCGGTGCTTAGTACAGTGCCTTGCACACAGTAAGTGCTCAATAAATACGATTCAGTGAATCAGTGAATGAAAAGATCTGGAAAATCATCCTGATGGAGAAGTAGTACGGAATCAGAGGACCGGGGTTCGGATCCCGGCTCCGCCGCCTGACCGCTGGGTGACCTTGGGCAAGTCACTTCACTTCTCTGAGCCTCAGTTCCCTCATCTGGAAAATGGAAATTGGAAAATGGAAATTGAATTGAAGCAGCGTGGCTCAGTGGAAAGAGCCCGGGCTTTGGAGTCAGAGGTCATGGGTTCAAAACCCGGCTCCGCCAGCTGTGTGACTTTGGGCAAGTCACTTCACTTCTCTGGGCCTCAGTTACCTCATCTGTAAAATGGGGATTAGGACTGTGAGCCTCCCTGTGGGACAACCTGATCACCTTTGTAACTTCCCCAGCGCTTAAAACAGTGCTTTGCACATAGTAACGCTTAATAAATGTCATCATTATTATTATTATTATTATATCTGTTGTGCCTCCCAGTGATTGAGGAAGCATTCATTCACCCAAGCGCTCAGTACAATCAATCAATCAATCAATCAATCATATTTATTGAGCGCTTACTATGTGCAGAGCACTGTACTAAGCGCTTGGGAAGTACAAATTGGCAACGTATAGAGACAGTCCCTACCCAACAGTGGGCCCACAGTCTAAAATGGGGGAGACAGAGAAGAAAACCAAACATACTAACAAAATAAAATAAATAGAATAGATATGTACAAATAAAATAAATAAATAAATAGAGTAAAAAATCTGTACAAACATATATCCATATATACAGGTGCTGTGGGGAAGGGAAGGAGGTAAGATGGGGGGGATGGAGAGGGGGACGAGGGGGAGAGGAAGGAAGGGGCTCAGTCTGGGAAGGCCTCCTGGAGGAGGTGAGCTCTCAGTAGGGCCTTGAAGGGAGGAAGAGAGCTAGCTTGGCGGATGGGCAGAGGGATTGGGGGCATTCCAGGCCCGGGGGAGGACGGGGGCTGGGGGTCGATGGCGGGACAGGCGAGAGCGAGGTACGGTGAGGAGATTAGCGGTGGAGGAGCGGAGGGTGCGGGCTGGGCTGGAGAAGGACAGAAGGGAGGTGAGGTAGGAGGGGGCCAGGGGATGGACAGCCCCGAAGCCCAGGGTGAGGAGTCTCTGCCTGATGCGCAGATTGATTGGTAGCCACTGGAGATTTTTGAGGATGGGAGTGATATGCCCAGAGCGTTTCTGGACAAAGATAATCCGGGCAGCAGCATGAAGTATGGATTGAAGTGGAGAGAGACACGTGGATGGGAGATCAGAGAGAAGGCTGATGCAGTAGTCCAGACGGGATAGGATGAGAGCATGAATGAGCAGGGTAGCGGTTGGGATGGAGAGGAAAGGGTGGATCTTGGCAATGTTGCGGAGCTGAGACCGGCAGGTTTTGGTGACGGCTTGGATGTGAGGGGGGAATGAGAGAGCGGAGTCGAGGATGACACCAAGTTTGCGGGCTTGTGAGACGGGAAGGACGGTAGTGCCGTCAACAGAGATGGGAAAGTCAGGGAGAGGGCAAGGTTTGGGAGGGAAGACAAGGAGTTCAGGCCTGGACATGTTGAGGTTTAGGTGGTGGGCAGACATCCAAATGGAGATGTCCTGGAGGCAGGAGGAGGAGTACAGTGCTCTGCCCACAGAAAGCACTCAATAACTATGACTGATTGATTGAATGACTCAACCAGTAGTTATTGAGCGCTTACTGTTGTGGGCGGAGCACTGTACTGAGCGCTTGGGAGAGGATGGTAAAACAATAAACAGAAATATTCCTTGCCCATGACGAGTTCACAGTCTAGAATCTAGCAGTGCTGCCTAATGGAAAGAGCCCGGGGCTGAAACTCAGAAGGTCATGGGTTCTAATCCCGCCTCTGCCACCTGTCTGCTGTGTGACCTTGGGCAAGCTACTTTACTTCTCTGGGCCTCAGTTCCCTCATCTGGAAAATGGGGATTGAGACTGTGAACCTCCGTGGGACAGAGACTGTGTCTGACCTGATATGCTTGGATCCACCTCAGGGCTTAGAACAGTGTCTAGCGCATAGCAGGTGCTCAACAAATACTATAATTCATAATAATAATAACTCTGGCATTTGTTAAGTGCTTACTATGTGTCAGACACTGTACTAAGCGCTGGGGTGGATATGAGCAAATCAGGTTGGACACAGTCCCTGTCCCACGTGGGGTCACAGTCTTCATCCCCGTTTTACAGATGAGGTCACTGAGGCCCAGAGAAGTGAAGGGACTTGCCCAAGGTCACACAGCCGACAATTGTATTGGTTAAGCACGTATTATGTGCCAAGCGCTGTACTAAGCGCTGGGGCAGGCACAAGATAATCGGGTTGGACGCAGTCCATCTGTAATGGGGGGCTCATCTGTAAAATCCCCATTTCACAGCTGAGGTAACTGAGGCCCAGAGAAGTGAAGTGACTTTCATTCATTCATTCAATCATATTTATTGAGCGCTTACGGTGTGCCGAGCACTGTACTAAGCGCTTGGGAAGTACAAGTTGGCAACATATAGAGACGGTCCCTACCCAACAACGGGCTCACAGTCTAGAAGGGGGAGACGAACAACAAAACAAAACATGTGGACCTGTATATATGTATATATGTTTGTACATATTTATTACTCTATTTGTTTATTTATTTATTTTACTTGTACATATCTATTCTATTTATTTTATTTTGTTAGTATGTTTGGTTTTGTTCTCTGTCTCCCTCTTCTAGACTGTGAGCCCGCTGTTGGGTAGGGACTGTCTCTATGTGTTGCCGACTTGTACTTCCCAAGCGCTTAGTACAGTGCTCTGCACACAGTAAGTGCTCAATAAATACGATTGATTGATTGATTGATGTGGACAGGTGTCTCAGAATAATCATCAAGTCATCAGACTTGCCCAAGGTCACACAGCAGACAAGTGGCGGAGTCAGGATTAGAACCCGTGACCTTCTGAATCTTTTAGACTGTGAGCCCACTGTTGGGTAGGGACTGTCTCTATATGTTGCCAATTTGTACTTCCCAAGCGCTTAGTACAGTGCTCTGCACGTAGTAAGCGCTCAATAAATACGATTGATGATGATGATGATGATGAATCTCAGGCCTGCTCCCCTACATGTCATCCCAAAGTCGGGGGTCAGACTGAGCGTCCCATGTGGGACAGGGACTGTGCCAGACCTGACTATCTTTTAACTACCTCAGTGTTTAGGACAGTGCTTAGCATTTAAGAAGCAGCGTGGCTCAGTGGAAAAGAGTCCGGGCTTTGGAGTCAGAGGTCACGGGTTCAAATCCCAGCTCCACCAATTTTCTGCTGTGTGACTTGGGGCAAGTCACTCAACTCCTCTGGGCCTCCGTTACCTCATCTGTAAAATGGGGGCGAAGACTGTGAGCCCCCCGTGGGGCAACCTGATCAGCTTGTAACCTCCCCAGCGCTTAGAACAGTGCTTTGCACATAGTAAGCGCTTAATAAATGTCATTATTATTATTATAATAGACCCTCCCCCAGTTTCTTTCATGAATCCTTTTCCTCCCATTTCACAGAACAGATTTATCCACCGGACATTTTCGCAGCCATCGGAGATCTTTCCCCGAAATTTCAGAAGCTTGGAGATTTAGCGTTTGGGAGGCATCCAGGACCATTAATGAGGACTATAATTTTAAAACTGAGGAAGTCTTACAAATAACCCTTAGTTTTCTCAGCTATTCTATCATCACCACAATCTTGAAGCAATTATTTCAGTGGTATTTCTCTTTCTTTTCCAGATGGGATTCCTGATTCTCCTACCTTCGATATATTTAACTACTTTAGACACTAATGGAGTTTTTTCATTGTCTTCAAATATGTTATTTTCCCCAGGACTCTTTTAAGTACCACCCTTTAAAGCAGAAAGGAGGGGGCTTGGCTCATAGGAAAGAACCCGGGCTCAGAGGTCAGGGGTTCGAATCCCGGCTCCGCCACAAGTCTGCTGTGTGACCTTGGGCAAGTCACTTAACTTCTCTGGGGCCTCAGTTACCTCATCTGTAAAATGGGGATGAAGACTGGGAGCCCCCCGTGGGACAACCTGATCCCCTTGTAACCTCCCCAGCGCTTAGAACAGTGCTTTGCACATAGTAAGCGCTTAACAAATGTCATCATTTTTATTATAGCAAGAGCCTAATGAACACCAGCAGAAACTAAAGGAAAATACTGTGCTTTGTTTTGTTTGACTTGTTTTGCTATATGTCTCCCCCCTTCTAGATGTTGCCAACTTGTAGCACTGTGAGAAGCACAGCACTGTGAGAAGCACTGTGGCTTAGTGGAAAGAGCATGGGCTTGGGAGTCAGAGGTCATGGGTTCTAATCCTGGCTCGGCCACTTGTCAGCTATGTGACTTTGGGCAAGTCACTTAACTTCTCTGAGCCTCAGTTACTTCATCTGTAAAATGGGGATTAAGACTGTGAGTGCCATGTGGGACAACCTGATTACCTTTTATCTACCCCAGCGCTTAGAAAAGTGCTTGGTACATAGTAAGCACTTAACAAATACCATCATTATGGTGACCTCATTCGCTCCCACGGCTTCAACTATCATCTCTACGCTGATGACACCCAGATCTACATCTCTGCCCCTGCTCTCTCCCCCTCCCTCCAGGCTCGCATCTCCTCCTGCCTTCAGGACATCTCCATCTGGATGTCCGCCCGCCACCTAAAGCTCAACATGTCGAAGACTGAGCTCCTTGTCTTCCCTCCCAAACCTTGTCCTCTCCCTGACTTTCCCATCTCTGTTGACGGCACTACCATCCTTCCCGTCTCACAAGCCCGCAACCTTGGTGTCATCCTCGACTCCGCTCTCTCATTCACCCCTCACATCCAAGCCGTCACCAAAACCTGCCGGTCTCAGCTCCGCAACACTGCCAAGATCCGCCCTTTCCTCTCCAACCAAACCGCTACCCTGCTAATTCAAGCTCTCATCCTATCCCGTCTGGACTACTGCACTAGCCTTCTCTCTGATCTCCCATCCTCGTGTCTCTCTCCACTTCAATCCATACTTCATGCTGCTGCCCGGATTATCTTTGTCCAGAAACGCTCTGGACATATTACTCCCCTCCTCAAAAACCTCCAATGGCTACCGATCAATCTGCGCATCAAGCAGAAACTCCTCACCCTGGGCTTCAAGGCTCTCCATCACCTCGCCCCCTCCTACCTCACCTCCCTTCTCTCCTTCTACTGCCCAGCCCGCACCCTCCGCTCCTCCACCACTAATCTCCTCACTGTACCTCGCTCTCGCCTGTCCCGCCATCGACCCCCGGCCCACGTCATCCCCCGGGCCTGGAATGCCCTCCCTCTGCCCACCCGCCAAGCTCGCTCTCTTCCTCCCTTCAAGGCCCTGCTGAGAGCTCACCTCCTCCAGGAGGCCTTCCCAGACTGAGCCCCTTCTTTCCTCTCCCCCTCGTCCCCCTCTCCATCCTCCCGTCTTACCTCCTTCCCTTCCCACAGCACCTGTATATATGTATATATGGTTGTACATATTTATTACTCTATTTATCTATTTATTTATTTATTTTACTTGTACATTTCTATCCTACTTATTTTATTTTGTTGGTATGTTTGGTTCTGTTCTCTGTCTCCCCCTTTTAGACTGTGAGCCCACTGTTGGGTAGGGACTGTCTCTATGTGATGCCAATTTGTACTTCCCAAGCGCTTAGTACAGTGCTCTGCACATAGTAAGCGCTCAATAAATACGATTGATTGATTGATTGATTGATTGTACTTCCCAAGCGCTTAGTACAGTGCTCTGCACATAGTAAGTGCTCAATAAATACGATTGATGATGATGATGATGATGATGATGATTATTATTATTATTATTATTATTATTACTTGGTAAGGAATAGAAGCAGTGCAGCCTAGCGAAATTCCTGGGTTCTAATCCCGGTTCCGCCACCTGTCTACTGTGTGACCTCGGGAAGGTCACTTCCCTTCTCCGGGCCTCGGTTCCCTCATCTGGAAAATGGGGATGGAGACAGGGAGCCCCGTTTGGGACAGGGATTGCTTCCAACCAAAGTAGGTTGGATCTATCCCCATGCTTAGAATAGTGCCTGACATAGAGGAAGCGCTGAGCAAATACAATAAAAAAATGCATTCGTTCATTCTTCAGTCATATTTACTGAGCGCTTACTGCATGCAGAGCACTGTACTAAGCACTTGGAAAGTACAATTCAGAAACAGAGAAAATCCCTACCCAACAACGGGCTCACAGTCTAGAATGAATCAATCAATCAATCGTATTTATTGAGCGCTTACTGTGTGCAGAGCACTGTACTAAGCGCTTAGGAAGTACAAGTTGGCAACATCTAGAACGGGGGAGACATACAGCAAAACAAGTCAAACAAAACAAAGCACAGTATTTTCCTTTAGTCACTGCTGGTGCTCATTAGGCTCTTGCTATAATAAAAATGATGGCATTTGTTAAGCGCTTACTATGTGCAAAGCACTGTTCTAAGCGCTGGGGAGGAAACAAGGTGATCTGGTGGTCCTAAGGGGGGCTCACAGTATTAATCCCCATTTTACAGTTGAGGTAACTGAGGCACAGAGAAGTGACGTTCCCCCTCCTTCCTCGCCCCCTCTTCCACCTCTCCATCCCCCCCGCCTTAACTCCTTCCCCTCCCCACAGCACCTGTATATATGTATATATGTTTGTATATATTTATTACTCTATTTTATTTGTGCATATTTATTCTATTCATTTTATTTTGTTAATATGTTTTGTTTTGTCCTCTGTCTCCCCCTTCTAGACTGTGAGCCCGCTGTTGGGTAGGGACCATCTCGATATGTTGCCAACTTGTACTTCCCAAGCTCTTAGTACAGTGCGCTGCACACAGTAAGCGCTCCATAAATACGATTGAATGAATGAATGAATGAATGAATGAAGTGACTTGCCCAAAGTCACACAGCTGATAATTGGCGGAGCTGGGATTTGAACCCATGACCTCTGACTCCAAAGCCCGCTCCCTTTCCACTAGCCAAGCTGCTTCTTTTAATACATAATACATACAAAATTCTCATAATAATGATACATAATATGACATAATAGCGTTGGTAGACACGTTCCCTGCCCACAATGAGCTTGCAGTCTGAGGGCAAGACAAACATGAAAATCATTTGATTTATCCCCATTTCCAGATGAGGTGACTGAGTCCCAGAGAAGTGAAGCAGCGTGGCTCAATGGAAAGAGCACGGGCTTTGGAGTCAGAGGTCGTGGGTTCAAATCCCGGCTCTGCCAACCGTCAGCTGTGTGACTTTGGGCAAGTCTCTTAACTTCTCTGTGCCTCAGTTACCTCATCTGTAAAATGGGGATTTAGGCTGTGAGCCCCCACGTGGGACAACCTGATCACCTTGCAACCCCCAGCGCTTAGAACAGTGCTTTGCACATAGTAAGCGCTTAATAAATGCCATTATTATTATTTGATCGATCAGTGGTATTTATGGTGTGCTTACTGTGTGCACAGCACTGCCCTAAGCGTTTTGGAGAGGACAATAAAACACAGTTGGTGACATATTCCCTGCCCACAAAAGAACCGACAGTCTAGAGGGATTCTGATTCTCTCCATAATAATTCATTAATTCATTCATTCAATTGTATTTATTGAGCGCTTACTGTGTGCAGAGCACTGTACTAAGCGCTTGGGAAGTACAAGTCGGCAACATATAGAGACGGTCCCTATCCAACAGTGGGCTCACAGTCTAGAAGGGAAGCAGCTGGGAAGCAGCGTGGCTCAGTGGAAAGAGCGCGGGCTTGGGACTCAGAGGTCACAGGTTCAAATTCCGAGTCCTCCGCTTGTCTGCTGTGTGACTTTGGGCAAGTCACTTCACTACTGTGTGCCTCATTTACATCATCTGTAAAATGGGGATGAAGACTGTAAGCCCCATGTGGGACAACTTGATCATCCTGAATCCTCCCCAGGGCTTAGAACAGTGCTTTGCACATAGTAAGTGCTTAACAAATACTATCAACATCATTATTATTATTATTATCCACCAAATGCACAGCAAGTCACGCAGACAATCTGCCCCAGAGCTGGTAGTGTTCCCTGACTCAGGAAACCACGAAAACCGAGAAATAAGCATAAACAACCGAGTGTCATCAAGACTGGTTGATTAATTCTTACTTATCCTGCCGTATGGCTTTATTGAAAATATTGTCTGGAGGATTCCATAATCGGACCTCATCCAGATTTCCCGGGAAACCAGGGCTTGGCTAGGCTCCCTGACAACTTCCAAGATGAGCAGGAAAATGATCAAATGCTTAGTCCAGTGCTCTGCACATAGTAAGTGCTCAATAAATACGATTGAATGAAGGAATGATTCAACTCCTTCCTCCTCAGGTGGGCGGGAGAAAAACACGCAGAGTTTGAAACAACTTCACCCTTTTCCGCTTTCGCTCATACTCTGGAATTCCCTTCTCCTCATACTCTGACAGACAACGGCTCTCCTGACCTTCAAATCCCTCCAAAAATCACGCCTCCTCCAAGAAGCCTTCTCTGACTATCCTCTCTTTTCCCCTCCTATTCTCCCTCCCTTCTACGTGGCCCTGACTTCCTTCCTTTATTCATTCCCTCCTCCCAGCCCCACACCACTTATATCCAGAAATGTCATTTATTTGTCACCCTGGTGAGAAGCAGCGTGGCTCAGTGCCAAGAGCCCGGGCTTGTGAGTCAGAGGTCATGGGTTTCAATCCCGGCTCCACCACTTGTCAGCTGTGTGACTTTGGGCAAGTCACTTCACTTCTCTGGGCCTCAGTGACCAAATCTGAAAAATGGGGATGAAGACTGTGAACCCCACGAGGGACAATCTGATGATCTTGTATCTACTCCGGCACTTAGAACAGTGCTTGGCACATATTAAGCCAGTGGATCACTGCCACTGTCCGCCTTCTTTGCTCTTATGCTCGAGCTGCCGAACGCTGCTGGTGAAAGTCTAAACATCATGCCAACCTCGTTCACTTCAGGTTTATCCTTTCCTGCCTTAACTCAGCCCTCTCCTCTGCCAGACAAAACTATTTCTCCTCCCTTATTGACACCCATGCCCATCATCCCCGTCAGCTCTTCCGTACATTCAACTCCCTTCTCAGGCCCCCGGTTCCTCACCCTACTCGTTCCCTCACCCCCAACGATCTGGTCTCCTACTTCATTAATAAAATTAAATCCATCAGGTCCGACCTCCCCAAAGTCACTCCCCCACTTTCTCCAAGCCCCCGGCTCTCAACACTCTCTTCTACTCTCCCATCCTTCCCCGCAGTATCCTCAGAGGAACTCTCCTCCCTCCTCTCAAGTGCTACTCCGGCCACCTGTGCTTCTGACCCCATTCCCTCTCATCTCATGAAACCTCTCGCTCCGTCCCTTCTCCCCTCCTTAACTTCCATCTTCAACCACTCACTCTCCACTGGTTCCTTCCCCTCTGCCTTCAAACATGCCCATGTCTCTCCCATCCTAAAAAAACCCTCTCTTGACCCCACCTCACCTTCTAGTTATCGCCCCATATCCCTCCTACCATTCCTTTCCAAACTCATTGAATGAGTTGTCTACATGCGCTGCCTCGAATTCCTCAACACCAACTCTCTCCTCGACCCCCTCCAGTCTGGCTTCCGTCCCCTTCATTCCACGGAAACTGCCCTCTCAAAGGTCACCAATGACCTCCTGCTTGCCAAATCCAACAGCTCCTACTCCATCCTAATCCTCCTCAACCTCTCAGCTGCCTTCGACACTGTGGCCCACCCACTTCTCCTCAACACGCTATCCAACTTTGGCTTCACAGACTCCTTCCTCTCCTGGTTCTCCTCTTATCTCTCCGGTCGTTCATTCTCAGTCTCTTTTGCAGGCTCCTTCTCCCCCTCCTATCCCCTTACTGTGAGGGTTCCCCAAGGTTCAGTTCTTGGACCCCTTCTGTTCTCGATCTACACTCACTCCCTTGGTGACCTCATTCGCTCCTGCGGCTTCAACTATCATCTCTACGCTGATGACACCCAAATCTTTCTCTCTGCCCCTGCTCTCTCCCCCTCCCTCGAGGCTCACATCTCCTCCTGCCTTCAGGACATCTCCATCTGGATGTCTGCCCGCCACCTAAAGCTCAACATGTCGAAGACTGAACTCCTTGTCTTCCCTCCCAAACCCTGCCCTCTCCCTGACTTTCCCATCTCTGTTGACGGCACTACCATCCTTCCCGTCTCACAGGCCCGCAAACTTGGTGTCATCCTCGACTCCGCTCTCTCATTCACCCCTCACATCCAAGCCGTCACCAAAACCTGCCGGTCTCAGCTCTGCAACATTGCCAAGATCCACCCTTTCCTCTCCATCCACACCGCTACCCTGCTCGTTCAAGCTCTCACCCTATCCCATCTGGACTACTGCATCAGCCTTCTCTCTGATCTCCCATCCTCGTGTCTCTCCCCACTTCAATCCATACTTCACGCCACTACCCAGATTGTCTTTGTCCAGAAACGCTCTGGGCATGTTACTCCCCTCCTCAAAAATCTCCAGTGGCTACCAATCAGTCTGCGCATCAGGTAGAAACTCCTCACCCTGGGCTTCAAGGCTGTCCATCCATCCCCTGGCCCCCTCCTACCTCACCTCCCTTCTCTCCTTCTCCAGCCCAGCCCACACCCTCCACTCTTCTGCCACTAATCTCCTCACCGTTAGGCCTCGTTCTCGGCTGTCCCGCCGTTGACCCCCGGCCCACGTCATCCCATTGGCCTGGAATGCCCTCTCTCCCAACATCCGCCAAGCTCGCTCTCTTCCTCCCTTCAAGGCCCTCCTGAGAGCTCACCTCCTCCAGGAGGCCTTCCCAGACTGGGCCCCCTCCTTCCTCTCCCCTTCATCCCCCTCTCCATCCCCCGTCTTACCTTCTTCCCTTCCCCACAGCACCTGTATATATGTATATATGTTTGTACATATTTATTACTCTATTTATTTATTTATTTTACTTGTACATATCTATTCTATTTATTTTATTTTGTTAATACGTTTTGTTTTGTTTTCTGTCTCCCCCTTCTAGACTGTGATCCCACTGTTGGGTAGGGACTCTAGATGTTGCCAACTTGTACTTCCCAAGCACTTAGTACAGTGCTCTGCACACAGTAAGCGCTCAATAAATATGATTGATTGATTAAGCACTTAACAAATGCCAGTATTATTATTTATTTCTATTCCTGCCATCTCCTCCTCTAGGTTCTCAGCTTGTTGGGGGCAGGAGAGGTATCTGTTTTATTGTTCTATCGGACTCTCCCAAGCGCTTAGCACTGTAAGCCCTCAATAAATACGATTGATTGTGTGACTGACAGATTTTTATTTTTCTTCCCCATTTGAAAGCCGGGAAAGCTGAAGTCCAGCGGATTGAGGGAATTTGACTAAACCGTAACCTCCGATCTATCATCAGCAGGGAGGAAAGCATAATCTCTAGATGAGCAGAGGGGATGACTGTTTAGGTTTGGATTTCTTTCTCTCCGCATTTCTCCAAACATCCAACTAGTCACTCCATTCGGATCGCGTTCCTCCATTGGTCCTGCTTGCTAGAACACGCATTCCGCATTCCCATCAAATGTCATGAAATATCATCCGAAGTGGGGCCGGGTTTGTAAAGAGCAAATGTAAACTAATAAAGTTCACGTCGATCCGGGCGGTGTGAGAGGGGATTTGGGGGCGGGGGTTGGGGGGGAAGGGGGTTCAAAAAACTTTCCATAGCACGGATCTAAATATCAGGAATTGCAAACATTCCAGGTGAAAGGAAAGCACTCCGTGGCTTTTAGCAACGGATGGCTTTTCAGGCTGCTGAGATCAATTTTGAGGTCATATCCTCGGGGAGAGTGCGGTGAAACTAAAAGTCACTTCTGAACAGAGGACTTTAAATTTTGACTGTAATGGGCCGTTTGTAATAATAATAATAATAATAATAATAATAATAATAATAATAATAATAATGATAATAATAATAATAATAATAATATTGAGTGCTTACTGTGTGCAGAACACTGTACCAGACTGTGAGCCTGTTGTTGGGTAGGGACCGTCTCTATATGTTGCCGACTGTTACTTCCCAAGCGCTTAGTCTAGTGCTCTGCATTCAGTAGGTACTGAAGCAGCGTGGCTCAGTGGAAAGAGGGCCTGGGTTCGAATCCCGGCTCCGCCACAAGTCTGCTGTGTGACCTTGGGCAAGTCACTTAACTTCTCTGAGCCTCAGTTACCTCAGTTACCTCATCTGGAAAATGGGGATGAAGACTGTGAGCCCCACATGGGACAACCTCATTACCTTGTTTCCCCTCCCCAGCGCTTAGAACAGTGCTTTGCACATAGTAAGCGCTTAACAAATGCCATCATTATTGGAGAAGCAGCGTGGCTCAGGGGAAAGAGCCCGGGCTTTGGAGTCAGAGGTCATGGGTTCAAATCCTGACTCCACCACTTGTCAGCTGGGTGACTTTGGGCAAGTCACTTCGCTTCTCTGTGCCTCAGTGACCTCATCTGTAAAATGGGGATGAAGACTGTGATCCCCCCGTGGGACAACCTGATCACCTTGTAACCTCCCCAGTGCTTAGAACAGTGCTTTGCACATAGTAAGCGCTTAATAAATGCCATCATTATTTTACCCAATAAATACGACTGATCGATGGATGGACTGATTGAGAGAAAGGAGCTCCAAGTCTAAAACGCAAAGACACTGGACTCATCTTTCCCCCCAAATAACAACAATTATGGTATTTATGAATCACTATAATAATAATAATGATGGCATTCGTTAAGTGCTTACTATGTTGCAAAGCACTCTTCTAAGCGCTGGGGAGGTTACAAGGTGATCAGATTGTCCCACGGGGGGCTCACAGTCAATCATATTTATTGAGCGCTTACTGTGTGCAGAGTACTGTACTAAGCGCTTGGGAAAGTACAATACAGCAATAAAGAGAAACAATCCCTGCCCACAGTGAGCTCACAGACTTAGTACTGGAGATGGGTAGGCTTCTAGACCGTAAGCCCACTGTTGGGTAGGGACCGTCTCTATATGTTGCCAACTTGTACTTCCCAAGCGCTTAGTACAGTGCTCTGCACACAGTAAGCACTCAATAAATATGATTTTTAAAAAAAGAGATTAATTCCATTTTACAGGTGAGGCTACTGAGGCCCAGAGAAGGTAAGTGACTTGTCCAAGGTCACACAGCAGACGAAGGATTAGAACCCAGGTCTCCTGACTTCTAAATTCGTGCTCTTTTCGCTAAAAGCTCACTGCCTGTATATGTGTATGTTTGTACCTATTTATTTCTCTATATATTTATTTATTTTACTTGTACATATCTATTCTATTTATTTTATTTTGTTAGTATGTTTGGTTTTGGTCTCTGTCTCCCCCTTTTAGACCGTGAGCCCACTGTTGGGTAGGGACTGTCTCTAGATGTTGCCAACTTGTACTTCCCAAGCGCTTAGTGCAGTGATCTGCACACAGTAAGAGCTCAATAAATACGATTGATTGATTGATTGATTGATTGATTGCCTCTTGGCAGCTTGACTCCATGAAGAGCAGTGGGGCACAGTGGAAAGAGCCCGGGCTTTGGAGTCAGATGTCATGAATTCAAATCCCTGCTCCATCAATTGTCAGCTGTGTGACTTGGGGCAAGTCACTTCACTTCTCTGTGCCTCAGTTTCCTCATCTGTAAAATGGGGATGAAGACTGTGAGCCCCCCGTGGGACAACCTGATAATAATAATAATGATGGCATTTATTAAGCGCTTACTATGTGCAAAGCACTGTTCTAAGCACTGGAGAGGTTACAAGGTGATCAGGTTGTTCCACGGGGGGCTCACAGTCTTCATCCCCATTTTACAGATGAGGTAACTGAGGCACAGAGAAGTTAAGTGACTTGCCCAAAGTCACACAGCTGACAATTGATGGAGCAGGGATTTGAACCCATGACCTCTGACTCCAAAGCCCGGGCTCTTTCCACTGAGCAATGCTGCTTCTCTGATCACCTTGTAACCTCTCCAGTGCTTAGAACAGTGCTTTGCACATAGTAAGAGCTTAATAAATGTCATTATTAATGAATTAATTAATTAATCACTTTCCCCTCTGGTTTTGGAGAGAAGTCTCCATTCTGTCCACAAGGCGGAAGGTGTCTGTTGTTATAGCGTGCTCTCCCAAGTGCTTAGTACAGTGCTTTGCACACAGTAAGGATTCAATAAATACTATCGAATGAATGAATGAATTCAAGAAGAGGATTGGCGTAGTGGAAAGAGCCCGGGCCTGGGCGTTGGAAGGCCTAGGGTTCAAATCCCGGCTCTGCCACTTGTCAGCTGTGTGACCTTGGGCAAGTCACTTCACTTCTCTGGGCCTCAGTTCACTCATCTGCAAAATGGGGATGAAGACTGTGAGCCCCACGTGGGACAGAGACTGTGTCCAACCTGATTTACTTGTCTTCCCAAAGTTCACAAAGTTAAGTGATTTGCTCAAGGTCACCCAGCAGATGAGAAGCAGTTTGGCTCAGTGGAAAGAGCACGGACTTGGGAGTCAGAGGTCATGGGTTCAAATCCCAGCTCCGCCAATTATTTGCTGTGTGACTTTGGGCAAGTCACTTCACTTCTCTGGACCTCAGTTACCTCATCTGTAAAATGGAGATGAAGACTGTGAGCCCCCCGTGGGACAACCTGATCACCTTGTAACCTCCACAGCGCTTAGAACTGTGCTTTGCACCTAGTAAGCACTTAATGAATGCAATTATTATTATTATTATTATTCCCTCCCTCCCAGCACTTAGTACAGTGCCTGGCACTTAGTAAGCGCTTAACAAATACAACGATTATTATTATTAAAGGCAGAATGACCCAATATTTCCCAAGGCTATAAATGCAATTTCTCTCTTCATACGATCGTCATCATCATCATCATCAATCGTATTTATTGAGCACTTACTATGTGCAGAGCACTGTACTAAGCACTTGGGAAGTACAAATTGGCAAATTATAGAGACAGGTCCCCTACCCAACATTGGGCTCACAGTCTAAAAGGGGGAGACTCATTGTCATAACTCATTCAGGTGATAGAGATTGTAGCTGGGGCATAAAACTAAGGAAAATTAATTGCTTCTCATGATAATGATGCTGATTTGCAAAGAAATAAAAACAAACCAACTGCTTGATAAGAGCAACGTTCACCTTCGGCATTCCGATTATGCATTCCGGGGCAAAGGAAGACTTGCTAAGAATGTAGAGCTAGGGGTGGAATTTTTAAATTATTATTCTTTTTTTAATCAAAATCTGGCCAGTGGCTGACCACCCTCAAGGCTTAAACAGAAGCTGTGTTTGTGAAATTGTGTTGACTAGAAGCAGCGTGGCTCTCCCGAGCTTGGGAATCAGAGGTCATGGGTTCTAATCCCTCCTCCGTCACCTGTCAGCTGGGTGACTTTGGGCACGCTGCCTAACTTCTCTGGGCCTCAGTTACCTCATCTGTAAAATGGGGATGAAGACTGGAAGCCCCATGTGGGACAACCTGATTACCCGGTATCTACCCAGCGCTTAGAACAGTGCTTTGCACATAGTAAGCGCTTAACAAATACCATCATTATTATTATTATTATTGTAACCTCCCCAGCGCTTAGAACAGAACTTTGCACATAGTAAGCGCTTCACAAATACCATCATTATTATTATTATTATTGTATCCTGCCCAGAGCTTAGAACAGAGCTTTGCACATAGTAAGCGCTTCACAAGTGCCAACATTATTATTATTATTATTCATTCATTCAATCGTATTTATTGAGCGCTTACTGCGTGCAGAGCACAGTGCTTGGCATATGGTAAGTGCTGAACAAATGTCATTATTATTATTATTATTATATTATATTTTCCAATAACGAGAAGTAGCAGCACAGCCTAGTAGATAGAGCACAGATCTGGGAGTTGGGCAGGCCTAGGTTTGAATCCTGGCTCTGCCACTTGTCTGCTGTGAGACCTTGGGTAAGTTACTTCACTTCTCTGGGCCTCAAAGAATGTTGCCAACTTGTACTTCCCCAAGCGCTTAGTACAGTGCTCTGCACACAGTAAGGGCTCAATAAATACGATTGAATGAATGAATAAATGAACGTATAGAGACGGTCACTACCCAACAGTGGGCTCACAGGCTAGAAAGGGGAGACAGACAACAAAACAAAACATGTCGACAGGTGTCAAAACTATCAGAACAAATAGAATCAAAGCTACGAGAAGCAGTTGTGACTCAGGTGGAAAGGAGCATGGGCTTTGGAGTCAGAGGTCATGGGTTCAAATTCTGGCTCTGCCAATTGTCAGCTGTGTGACTTTAGGCAAGTCACTTAACTTCTCTGTGCCTCAGTTACCTCATCTGTAAAATGGGGATTAAGACTGTGAGCCCCACATGGGACAACCTGATCACGTTGTAACCTCCCCAGTGCTTAGAACAGTGCTTTGCAAACAGTCAGCACTTAAGAAATGCCATTATTATTATATGCACATCCTTAAGAAAGTAAATAGAAAATATGTACAAGTAAAATAAATAGAGTAATAAATCTGTACAAATATATACAAGTGCTGTGGGGAGGGGAAGGAGGTAGGGCAGAGGGGGGATGGGGAGGAGGAGAGAAAAAGGGGGGGGGCTCAGTGTGGGAAGGCCTCCTGGGAGGAGGTGAGCTCTCAGTAGGGCTTTAAAGGGGAGGGAAGAGAGCTAGTTTGGCGGGATGGGCAGAGGGATTGGGGGGCATTCCAGGCCCGGAGGAGGACGTGGGCCGGGGGGGTCGATGGCAGGACAGGCGAGAACGAGGCCCAGTGAGGAGGTGAGCGGCGGCAGAGGTGCGGAGGGTGCAGGCTGGGAGGGAGAAGGACAGAAGGGAAGGGAGGGGAGGGAGGAGGGGGGCCAGGGGATGGAGAACTTTGTCATCCTCTCCCATCTAGATGACTGCATCAGCCTCCGTTTCTGCCCCTCCCAACTTCCCAGCCCTTCTACCCACTCCACTCTATACTTCACTCTGCTGCCCAGATTATCTTTGTACAGAAACGCTCTGGGCATGTCAACCCCACCTCAAAAATCTCCAGTGGTTGCCTATCGACCTCTGTATCAAGCAAAACCTCCTCACTCTGGGCTTCAAGGCTATCCATCCCCTCTCCCCCTCCTCCCTCACCTCCCTTCTGTCCTTCTCCATTGCAGCCCGCACCCTCCGCTCCTCTGCAGCCGCTCACCTCCTCACTGGGCCTCGTTCTCGCCTGTCCCGCTGCCAACCCCTGGCCCACGTCCTACCTCTGGCCCGCAATGCCCTCCCTCCTCAAATCCCACAGACAGTGCTCTCACCCATTCAAAGCCTTACTGAAGGCTCACCTCCTCCAAGAGGCCTTCCCAGACTAAGCCCCACTTTTCCTTATATCCCACTCCCTTTTGCGTTACCCTGCCTCGCTTCCTTTGCTCATCCTCCCTTTTCCCACCCCACACCACTTATGCCATATCTGCCATTTTATTTATTTCCATTAATGTTTATTTATTTGTATTGAAGTCTGTCTCTCCCCCTCTAGACTGTGAGCTCATTGTGGGGCAGGGATTGTCACTCTTGTTGCTGTATTGTACTTTCCCAAGCGTTTAGTACAGTGCTCGGCACACAGTAAGCACTGTGAATGAATGAATGAATCAATCGTATTATTGAGCGCTTACTGTGTGCAGAGCACTGTACTAAGCACTTGGGAAGCACAAGTTGGCAACAGTGGGCTCACAGTCTAGGAAGGCTCACAGTCTAGAATGCTCTGCACACAGTAAGAACTCATTAATAAGTTTGAATGAATGAATAACTGAATATAACTATTATTATTAAGTGCCGTCGAGTTGTTTCCACTTCATGCGACTCCAGGGATAGACTTTCTCCAGAACATCCTGTCCTCTGCCATTATCCCTCCACCTTTCTAACAGTTCTTCCCTTATCGTTGTTACGTGTCTTTCTCCATCTAGCTGCCCATCTGCCTCTTCTTCATTTTCCCTGGACTTTTCCTAGCATGAGTTCTTCTCCAGAGAATCAGTCCTCCTCATTATGTGTCCAAAATATGCTTCTCTAAGTCCAGTCATTTGTCCTTCCAAAGACCATTCGTTTTTTCAATTTGCTCTAAAATCCATTATTTTGTCTTACGCGCAGATCATGGGATTCGCCAAAGCCTTCTCCAATGCTGCATTTCAAAAGAATCGATGTTTGGACAATAATAAAAAATTATGGTCCTCGCTAAGCACTTACTATGTTCCTAGCATTGTTCCAAGTATTCAGGTAGATACAAGAATAATAATAATAATAATAATGGCATTTGTTAAGTGCTTACTATGTGCAAAGCACTGTTCTCAGTGCTTGGGGGGATACAAGGTGATCAGGTTGTCCCACGTGGGGCTCACAGTCTTAATCCCCGTTTTAACAGATGAGGGAACTGAGGCTCAGAGAAGTTAAGTGGACTTGCCCAAGGTCACACAGCAGACATGTGGGGGAGCCCAGGATTCGAACCCATGACCTATGACTCCCAAAGCCCGGGCTCTTTCCACTGAGCCACGCTGCTTCTCTAATCTGATCAGGTTTGGACACAGTCTCTGTCCTACATGGGGCTCGCCGTCTTCACCCTCATTTTAGAGACGAGGTAACTGAGGCCCCAGAGAAGGGAAATAACTAGCCAAAGTCACACAGCAGACATGTGGCGGAGCGAAATTAGAACCCCCCAGATCCTTCTGACTTCCAAGCCCGTGCCCTATCCAGTAAGCCAAGCTGCTTATAGCAGAGGTGGTCATCATCAATCATCATCAATCGTATTTATTGAGCGCTAACTGTGTGCAGAGCACTGTACTAAGCGCTTGGGAAGTACAAAGTTGGCAACATATACAGACAGTCCCTACCCAACAGTGGGCTCACAGCAACATGTTCCCTGCTCACGGTGAGTTTACAATATGTACAGGGAGACAGACTTCTGCACATAGCAAGCGCTCAATAAATACGATTATTGATGATAGAAATGAAGTTATCTCTGGACTGCGGCACTCCTTACGGACAGGGAAACGTTTGTCTGCTAATTCCATTGCATTGTCCTCTCCTAACTGCTTGGAGAAGCAGCATGGCTCAGTGGAAAGAGCACAGGCTTTGGGAGTCAGAGGTCATGGGTTCAAGTCCTGGCTCCGTCACTGTGTGAGACTTTGGGCAAGTCACTTAACTTCTCTGGGCATGCAGTTACCTCATCCATAAAATGGGGGTTAAGACTGTGAGCCCCTTTGGGGACAAACCTGATCACCTTGTAACCTCCCCAGGGCTTAGAACTAGTGCTTTGCACATAGTAAGCGCTTAATAAATGCCATCATCATTATTATTACAGTGCTCTGCTCATAGTAAGCGCTTGACAGATTGATAGTTTTAAAGTGAATGTTTCAGACTCAGGTTACTCGTGAATGTGAAAAAAAACAATGCTCTGATGGGCCATTTCGGCTTAGACGAAGCTGCCCCTCTTGAAATAATAATAATAATAATGGCATTTATTAAGTGCTTACTACGTGCAAAGCACTCTTCGAAGGCACTGGGGGAGGGTTACAAGGGGATCAGGTTGTCCCACGGGGGGCTCACAGTCTTAATCCCCATTTTTACAAATGAGTTAACTGAGGCCCAGAGAAGTTGAAGTGCCTTGCCCAAAGTCACCACAGCTGACAATTGGCGGAGCAGGGATTTGAACCCATGACCCTCGGGACTCCAAATCACGGGCTCTTTCCCACTGAGCCACGCTGCTTCTCTAGGTCTCACTGCACGGGGAAAATATAGTGCCATTATCCCCAAAGTCCAGAGAACTACCCCTGACTCCCAGCCCGGGGCTCTTGATCTCAGTTCAATCAATCAGGGGTATTTATTGAGTGCTCTGCTCCTCTTTCCCCTTCTCCATCCCCCCCGCCTTTACTTCTTCCCTTCCCCACAGCACCTGTATATATGTATATATGTTTGTCGTATTTATTACTCTATTTATTTATTTATTTTACGTGTACATATCTATTCTATTTATTTTATTTTGTTAATATGTTTGGTTTTGTTCTCTGTCTCCCCCTTCTAGGCCTGTGAGCCCACTGTTGGGTAGGGGACCGTCTCTATATGTTGCCAACTTGGACTTCCCAAGCGCTTAGTACAGTGGCTCTGCACACAGTAAGCGCTCAATAAATCATCATCATCATCATCAATCGCATTTATTGAGCGCTTACTGTGTGCAGAGGCACTGTACTAAGCGCTTGGGAAGTACAAGTTTGCAACACATAGAGACAGTCCCTACCCAACAGTGGGCTTACAGTCTAAAAGGGGGAGACAGAGAACAAAAACCAAACATACTAACAAAATAAAATGAATAAATAAATATGATTGAATTGATTGATTGACTGATTGCTCTTACTGGGTGCAGAGCATTCATTCATTCATTCAATCGTGTTTATTTGGGCATATACTCTGTGCAGAGCACTGTAGCTAAGCGCTTTGGGAAGTACAAGTTGGCAACATATAGAGACGGTCACTACCCAACAACGGGCTCACAGTCTAGAAGGGGGAGAGAACTAGACTAAGCTCTTGGGAGAGGACAATAAAACAATATAATAGACATATTCCCTGCCCAAAGCAGCTTGCAGTCTAGAGATTAAGCAGTTTACAGTCTCAGATCAATGCAATCAATCAATCAATCATATTTATTGAGCGCTTACTGTGTTGCAGGAGCCACTGTAACTAAGCGCTTGGGAATACAAGTTGGCAACAAATAGGAGACAGTCCCCACCCAACAGTGGGCTCACAGTCTAAAAAGTCTCAGATCCATTACCACAAAGTTTGGCTAGTCACTTCACTTCTCTGGGGCCTCAGTTACCTCATTTTCTCAAAGTTGAGTTACCTTATTTCCTATTTCTGGGAAAATAATCCAAATTTCCAGTTGGAGAAAACCTATTCATCAATCGTATTTATTGAGCGCTTACTGTGTGCAGAGCACTGTACAAAGCGCTTATTCGATCCTCAGATATGATAATGATGATGGGTATGTGTTAAGCACTTACTATGTACTAAGCACTGTTCATTCATTCATTCAATCGTATTTATTGAGCACTTACTGTGTGCAGAGCACTGTACAAAGCGCTTATTCGATCCTCAGGATAATGATAATGATGATGGCGTATGTTAAGCACTTACTATTGTACTGGAAGCACTGTTCATTCATTCATTCATTCAATGGCCATTTATTGAGGCGGCTTACTGATGTGCAGAGCACTGTACAAAGCGCTTATTCAATCCTCAGATAACGATAACGATTGATGGTATGTGTTAAGCACTTACTATGTACAAAGCACTGTTCCATTCATTCATTCATTCAATCGTATTTATTGAGCGCTTACTGTGTGCAGAGCACTGTACAAAGCGCTTATTCAATCCTCAGATATTGATAACGATGATGGTATGTGTTAAGCACTTACTATGTACAAAGCACTGTTCATTCATTCATTCATTTAATCATATTTATTGAGCGCTTACTGTGTGCAGAGCACTGTACAAAGCGCTTATTCGATCCTCAGATAATGATAATGATGATGGTATGTTGTTAAACACTTACTATGTACTAAGCACTGTTCTAAGCACTGGAGGGAGATACAAGGTCATCAGTTGCCCCCACATGGGAGTCACAGTCTTCACCCCCATTTTCCAGATGAGGTAATTGAAGGACAGAGAAGTGAAGCGACTTGCCCAAAGTCACACAGCTGATAGGTGGCAGAGCCGGGATTAGAACCCATGACCACTGACTCCCAAGCCCGGGCTCTTGATTTCAGATCAATCAATCAGTTGTATTTATTGAGTGCTCTTACTGAGTGCAGAGTACTGGACTAAGCGCTTGGGACAGGACAATCAATCAATTAATCAATCGTATTTATTGAGCGCTCACTGTGTGCAGAGCACTGTACTAAGCGCTTGGGAAGTACAAGTTGGCAACATATAGAGACGGTCCCTACCCAACAGTGGGCTCACAGTCTAGAAGAATAAAGCAATATAATAGACATATTCCCTGCCCACAGTGAACTTACAGTCTAGTGTCTACAGTCTTTTAGACTGTGAGCCCACTGTTGGGTAGGGACTGTCTCTATATGTTTGCCAACTTGTACTTCCCAAGCGCTTAGTACAGTGCTCAATAAATACGATTGATTGATTGATTGATTGAGGTTAAAAACAGTTTACAGTCCTCAGATCCATTACCACAGCATATCCCGCAGCGTTTATGTCTTTTTCTGTAATTTCATTTATTATCTAGTAATGTCTGTCTCCCCCTCTAGACTGAAGCTCACTGTGGGCAGGGAATCTGTCATTTGTCCTCTCCAAGGTGTTTGGTACAGAGCTCTGCCCACAAGAAGCGCTCCACAAATACAATTAACTGACTGTTTATAACAACAACAACAATGTCGGCATTTGTTAAGCGCTTACTATGTGCAAAGCACCGTTCTAAGCGCTTGGGGGGATACAAAGTGATCAGGTTGTCCCATGTGGGGTTCACAGTCTTAATCCCCATTATACAGATGAGGGGAACTGAGGCTCAGAGAAGTTAAGTGACTTGCCCAAGGTCACACAGCAGACATGCGGCGGAGTCGGGATTCGAACCCAGTGACCTCTGACTCCAAAGCCCGGGCTCTTTCCACTGAGCCACGCTGCTTCTCAGTTGGAGTGTAAAGGTCAAAAGGCTGCCAGATTGTGAACTTCTTGTCAGCGAGAAGGGTGACATCTTCTAATCAATCAATGATATTTATTGAATGTTTACTAATAATAACGATATAATAATAATAATAATGGTATTTATCATCATCAATCCGTATTTATTGAGCGCTTACTATGTGCCCAGAGCACTGTACTAAGTGGTTAAGCACTTACTATGTGCAAAGCACTGTTCTAAGCACTGGGGAGGTTACAAGGTGATCGGGGTTGTCCCACGGGGGGCTCACAGTCTCCATCCCCATTTTACAGATGAGGTAACTGAGGCACAGAGAAGTGAAGTGACTTGCCCAAAGTCACACAGCCGACAGTTGGGCAGAGCCGGGGATTTGGAACCCATGACCTCTGACTCCAAAGCCCGGGCTACTGTCCATTGAGCCACCGCTGCTTCTCATAGTAATTATGGTACTTTAAGCGCTTACTACGTGCCAAGCACTGTTCTAAGCCCTGGGGGAAGATACAAGTTAATGAGGTTGGACACAGTCCCTGTCCCACGTGGGGGGCTCATGATTTTATGCCCATTTACCAGAAGAGGGAACTGAGGCACAGAGAAGTGAAATTACTTGCCGAAGATCACACAGGAGGACCATGTGGAGGAGCCAGGACCCGAACTCAGGTCCTTCTGACTCCTAGTACCCCGGGGCTCTAAAAATAATAATAATAATAGTGGAAAGGAGCCCGGGGCTTTGGAGTCAGAGGTCATGGGTTCAAATCCCGGCTCCGCCACTTGTTAGGCTGTGTGACTCTGGGCAAGTCACTTCACTTCTCTGTGCCTCCGTTACCTCATCTTAAAATGGGGATTTCTGTCCTGCGAGCCCCCCGTGGGGACAACCTGATCACCTTGTAACCTCCCCAGCGCTTAGAACAGTGCTTTGCACATAGTAAGCGCTTAATAAATGCCATCATCATCATAATGGTATAAGAGAAGCAGTGTGGCTCAGTGAAAAGAGCATGGGCTTTGGAGTCAGAGGTCATGGGTTCAAATCCCGGCTCCGCCACTTGTCAGCTGTGTGACTTTGGGCAAGTCACTTCATTTCTCTGGGCCTCAGTTACCTCATTTGTAAAATGGGGATGAAGACTGTGAGCCCTCCTTGGGATAACCTGATCACCTTGTAACCTCCCCAGTGCTTGGAACAGTGCTTTGCACATAGAAAGCGCTTAATATATGCCATTATTATTATTATTATTACTATTATTATTATTATTATTATTTGTTAAGCACATACTATGTGCCAAGCCCTATTCTAAGAACCAGTGTAGATACAAGGTTGTCCCCCGTGGGGCTCACAGTCTTAATCCCCATTTTCCAGATGAGATAACTGCAACCCAGAGAAGTGAAGTGACTGGTCCAAGGTCACACAGCAGACAAGTGGCAGAGCCGGGAGCTCTAACCCCTAAGCCACACTTCTTCCCAAGAGCACTGCATTAAGCACGTGGGAACGTTCAGTACATTGAGAAGCAGTGTGGCTCAGTGGAAAAGAGCCCAGGCTTTGGTGTCAGAGGTCATGGGTTCAAATCCTGGCTCTGCCACTTCTCAGCTGTGTGACTTTGGGCAAGTCGCTCCACTTCTCTGGGCCTCAGTGACCTCAGCTGGAAAATGGGAGTTAAGACTGTGAGCCCCACGGGGGGACAACCTGATGAATTTGTATCTACCCCAGCGCTTAGAACAGGCTTTGGCACATAGTAAGCACTTAACAAATTACCATCATTATTATTAACCACAAAGTGGCACTGTTCTAAGAGCTGGGGAGGGTTACAAGGTGATCAGGTTTGTCCCACTGGGGGCTCACAGTCTTAATCCCCCATTTTACAGATGAAGGGAACTGAGGCCCAGAGAAGTGAAGCGACTTGCCCAAAGTCATACAGCTGACAGTTGGCGGAGCTGGGATTCGAACCCATGACCTCTGACTCCAAAGCCCGGGCTCTTTCCAGTGAGCCACGCTGCTTCTCCATCCATCTACTTCCTGAGGGCAGGGATCCTGTCTACTAACTCGTCCTCTCTGTGGCACTCAGCGCAGTGCTGTGCACACAGTAGATTGTCAGCTTCTTGAGGAAGCAGCATGGTTCAGTGGAAAGAGCCCGGGCTTTGCCCCTTCCTTCCTCTCCCCCTCGTCCCCCTCTCCATCCCCCCATCTTACCTCCTTCCCTTCCCCACAGCACCTGTATATATGTATATATGGTTGTATATATTTATTACTCTATTCATTTATTTATTTATTTATTTTACTTGTACATTTCTATCCTATTTATTTTATTTTTTTGGTATGTTTGCCTTTGTTCTCTGCCTCCCCCTTTTAGACTGTGAGCCCACTGTTGGGTAGGGACTGTCTCTATGTGTTGCCAATTTGTACTTCCCAAGCGCTTAGTACAGTGCTCTGCACATAGTAAGCGCTCAATAAATACGATTGATTGATTGATTGATTGGAGTCAGAGGTCATGGGTTCAAATCCCAGCTCTGCCAACTGTCAGCTGTGTGACTTTGGGCAAGTCACTTAACTTCTCTGTGCCTCAGTTTCCTCATCTGTCAAATGGGGATGAAGACTGTGAGCCCCACGGGGGACACCCTGATCACCTTGTATCCTCCCCAGTGCTTAGAACAGTGCTTTGCACATAGTAAGCGCTCAACAAATACCATCATCATCATCATCAAAAAGCCCGGGCTTTGGAGTCAGAGGTCAGCGGTTCAAATCCCGGCTCCTCCAATTGTCAGCTGGGTGACTTTGGGCAAGTCACTTCACTTCTCTGGGCCTCAGTTCCCTCATCTGTCAAATGGGGATGAAGACTGTGAGCCCCCCGTGAGACGACCTGATCACCTTGTAACCTCCCCAGCGCTTAGAACAGTGCTTTGCACATAGTAAGCGCTTAATAAATGCCATCATTATTAGTATTATTGAGGGCAGGGATCCTGTCTACTAACTCTATTGTACTTTCTCAAGCATTCAGTACAGTGCTCTGCACACAGTAGAAGCTTCTACTGAATTTATTCTCCACACATTCAATCAATCGATCCATCCCTCAATGGTAATCATTGAGCAATGCGTGCAGAGCGTTGTACTGATTGCTTCAACACTGAAGCCGGGCCGGGGCTCTATAATAATAATAATAATAATAATAATAATAATGGCATTTATTAAGTGCTTACTATGTGCAAAGCACTGTTCTAAGCACTGGACCACTTCACCATGCTGATAAATGTCCGTCTCCCCCTCTAGACTTATAAGTTCGTCATGGGCAGAGAACGTGTCTACCAACTCTGTCTTACTGCCCTCTCCCAAGCGCTTAGTACAGCGCTCTGCACTGAGGAAGCGCTCAATAAATACCATGGATTGATCAATCAATCAATCGATGCCTGTCAGGAACACGATCCCTACCTAAAGTCACTGTGGGCAGGGAATGTAATAATAATAATAATAATTAATAATTACGGCATTTGTTAAGTGCTTACTACTAATAATAATAGCAATGGTATTTGTTAAGCACTTACTATTATTTTTTCATTCAATTGTATTTATTGAGCGCTTACTGTGTGCAGAGCACTGTACTAAGCGCTTGGGAAGTACAGGTTGGCAACATATAGAGACGGTCCCTACTCAACATCATCATCATCAATTGTATTTAATGAGCGCTTACTGTGTGCAGAGCACTGTACTAAGCACTTGGGAAGTCCAAGTTGGCAACGTCTAGAGACGGTCCCTACCCAACAGTGGGCTCACAGTCTAGAAGGGGGAGACAGAGAACAAAACAAAACATATTAACAAAATAAAATAAGTAGAATAAATCTGTACAAGTAAAATAAATAAATGAATAGAGTAACTTACTATGTGCCAGGCACTGTACTAAGCGCTGGGGGAGATACAAGGTCGTCAGGTTGTCCCACGTGGGGCCCACAGTCTTCATCCCCACTTTACAGGTGAGGGAACTGAGGAACAGAGAAGTTAAGTGACTTGCCCAGGATCACACAGCAAACAAGTGGCGGAACCGGGATTAGAACCCACGACCTCTAACTCCCAAGCCTGGGCTCTTGCTGCTGAGCCTTGCTGCTTCTCATGCTTACTATGTGCCACGCACTGTTCTAAGCGCTGGGGGAGATACACGGTGATCAGGTTGTCCCACATGGGGCTCACAGTCTTCATCCCCATTTGACAGATGAGAGAACTGAGGCCCAGAGAAGTTGCCCAAAGTCACCCAGCTGACAAGTGGCGGAGCCGGGATTAGAACCCACTACCTCTGACTCCCAAGCCCTAGCTTGTTACATTTTACTCTCCCCAGCGCTTAGTACAGTGCTTTGCACACAGTGAGCGCTCACTAATAATAATAATAATGATGGCATTTATTAAGCACTTACTATGTGCAAAGCACTGTTCTAAGCGCTGGGGAGGTTACAAGGTGATCAGGTTGTCCCACGGGGGCCTCACAGTCTTCAATCCCATTTTCCAGATGAGGTCACTGAGGCCCAGAGAAGTGAAGTGACTTGCCCAAAGTCCCACAGCTGACACTTGGCAGAGCCGGGATTCGAACCCATGACCTCTGACTCCAAAGCCCGGGCTCTTTCCATTGAGCCACGCTGCTCAAGAAATGCGACTGAATGAAGGAATGAATGAATGAGTGCTGAGATAATGAGGCAAAGATCCTCATTCATTCCTTCATTCAATCGTATTTATTGAGCGCTCACTGTGTGCAGAGCACTGTACTAAGCGCTTGGGAAGTACAAATCACGCAGTTGCTGGAATAGGTTAACATCTCCCAGCCAACGATTCGATTTTGGCCAAATGGAGCAGGCCAGAGGGGGGTTTCCGCTGTAATCATGATGGCATTTGTTCAATCAATCAATCAATCAATCAATCAATCGTATTTATTGAGCGCTTACTGTGTGCAGAGCACTGTACTAAGCGCTTGGGAAGTACAAGTTGGCAACAGCGCTTACAGTTGTTCAGCGCTTACTCTGTGCCGATCACTGTTCTAAGCGCTGGTACGAGTAGGATCCATTATAAAGGTGGAAACGTGTAGAAATGTGACATTATTTTTTAAGAGCGTTTTCTCCGGATGGAAAACGAAGAAATGTGGATCAGCCTTTTCATCATCATCAACCATCAATCGTATTTATTGAGCGCTTACTATGTGCAGGGCACTGTACTAAGCGCTCGGGAAGTACAAATTGGCAACATATAGAGACAGTCCCTTCCCAACAGTGGGCTCACAGTCCTGGGGGAAGGGTTCTCTGCTCAGAGGGAACGCGGTGGATGTCTAGACAAATGATGAAGGTTGGCATTTTCGAAATTCATTTTGAAGGAAAAGTGGAGAAGCAGAAATCCGACCAGAAATCATCATCATCAATCGTGTTTATTGAGCGCTTACTATGTGCAGAGCACTGTACTAAGCGCTTGGGAAGTACAAATTGGCAACATCTAGAGACAGTCCCTACCCAACAGTGGGCTCACAGTCTAAAAGGGGGAGACAGAGAACAAAACCAAACATACTAACAAAATAAAATAAATAGAATAGATATCATCATCATCATCATCAATCGTATTTATTGAGCGCTTACTATGTGCAAAATCATCATCATCATCAATCGTATTTATTGAGCGCTTACTATGTGCAGAGCACTGTACTAAGCGCTTGGGAAGTACAAATTGGCAACATCTAGAGACAGTCCCTACCCAACAGTGGGCTCACAGTCTAAAAGGGGGAGACGGAGAACAAAACCCAACATACTAACAAAATAAAATAAATAGAATAGATATGGACAAATAAAATAAATAAATAAATAAATAGAGTAAAAAATCTGTACAAACATCTATCCATATATACAGGTGCTGTGGGGAAGGGAAGGAGGTAAGATGGGGGGGATGGAGAGGGGGACAAGGGGGAGAGGAAGGAACCTGGAAAACCGCGTAAAGATCATCAATCGTATTTATCATCAATCGTATTTATTGAGCGCTTACTATGTGCAGAGCACTGTACTAAAGATCAAGTTGATATGAGTAGATATAAGTTAATAGGGTTAGACACAGTCTAACACAAGTGCTTAGTACAGTGCTCTGCACACGGTAAGCGCTCAATAAATGCGATTGATTGACACAGTCCCTGTCCCACGTGAGGCTCACAGTCTCAAAAGAGCCCGGGCTTGGGAGTCAGAGGTCGTGGGTTCTAATCCTGGCTCTGCCACTTCTCCGCTGTGTGACTTTGGGCAAGAGAAGCAGCGTGGCTCAGTGGAAAGAACCCGGGCTTTGGAGTCAGAGGACATGGGTTCTAATCCTGGCTCTGCCACTTGTCCGCTGTGTGACTTTGGGCAAGAAAAGCAGTGTGGCTCAGTGGAAAGAGCCCGGGCTTTGGAGTCAGAGGTCGTGGGTTCAAATCCCGGCTCCACCACTTGTCAGCTGTGTGACTTTGGCAAGTCAGTTCACTTCTCTGTGCCTCAGTTCCCTCATCTGTCAAATGGGGGATGAAGACTGTGAACCCCCCCCGTGGGACAACCTGACCTCTTTGTAACCTCCCGAGGCTTAGAACAGTGCTTTGCACACAGTAAGCGCTTAATAAATGCCATTATTATTATTATTATTCCCTGTACTCCAGTTCCCTCATCTATAAAATGGGGGATGAAGACTGTGAGCCCAACGTGGGACAACCTGATTACAACCTGATAATGATGATATTGTTAGGCACTTACTATGTTCCAAGCTCTATTCTAAGCGCTGGGGTAGATACAAGGTCAGCAGGTTGTCCCATGAGGGGCTCACAGTCTTCATCCCCATTTTACAGATGCGATAGCTGAGGCCCAGAGAAGAGAAGTGACTTGCCCAAAGTCACATGGCTGCCAAGTGGTGGAGCAGGATTAGAACCCATGACCTCGGACTCCCAAGCCCGGGCTCTTTCATTCATTCATTCATTCATTCATTCATTCACTCGTATTTATTGAGCGCTTAATTACTGTGTGCAGAGCACTGTGCTATGCACTTGGGAAGTCCAAGTTAGCAGCATATAGAGACGGTCCCTACCCAACAGTGGGCTCACAGTCTAGAAGGGGAAGTCAGAGAACAAAACAAAACATATAAACAAAATAAAATAAATAGAATAAATATGTAAAAATGAAATAAATAAATAAATAAATAGAGTAATAAATACATACAAATGTATATACCTATATGCCACTGAGCCACGCAGATTGAATGAAAGAATGACAATAGAGAAGCAGAATGGTGTCCTGGGTAGAGCATGGTCCTGAAAGACAGAAGGTCATGAGTTCTAATCCCAGCTCTGCCACTTGTCAGCTGTGTGACCTTGGGCCAGTCACTTCACTTCTCTGGGCCTCAGTTCCCTCCTCTGCAAAATGGGGATGAAGACCGTGAGCCCCGTGTGGGACAGGGACTGTTTCCGACCTGATTTGGTTGTGTCTATCCCAGCGCTTAGTACAGTGCCTGGCACACAGTAAGAGCTTAACAAATACCATTTAAAACAAACTAAAGGGAAATGGAGCCCAAAACCGGAGTCTGGAGTCCGAGTATGGAACCAGAACTCAGAACCAGAGTTCAGAATTAGAACCCAGAACTCAGAAATGGAGCACAAAACCAGAACCTGAAGCCTGGGCCCAAACTCAGAGCCTGGAAGCATTCATTCATTCATTCATTCATTCAATCACATTTTTAATGGCATTTATTAAGCGCTTACTATAATAATAATAATAATAATAATAATAATAATAATAATAATAGTGGTATTTGTTAAGTGCTTACTATGTGCGAAGCATTGTTCTGATGATCAGAACAGTGATGATCAGGTTGTCCCACGTGGGGCTCACAGTCTTAATCCCCATTTTACAGATGAGGGAACTGAGGCCCAGAGAAGTGAAGTGACTTGCCCAAAGTCACACAGCTGACAAGTGGTGGAGCCGAGATTTGAACCCATGACCTCTGACTCCAAAGCCTGGGATCTTTCCACTGAGCCACACTGCTTCCCTATTTATTGATCACTTACTGTGTGCAGAGCACTGTACTAAACGCTTGGGAAGTACAAGTTGGCAACATATAGCAGCACATCTTAGTGGTTAGAGCCCAGGCCCGGGAGTCAGAAGGACCTGGGTTCTAATCCCAGCTCTGCCATTTATCTGCTGTGTGTCTTTGGACAAGTCACTTCACTTCTCTGGGCCTCAGTTCCCTCAACTGTAAAATGGGATTGAGACTGTGAGTGCCACATAGAACAGGGACTGTGTCCGAACCGATTATCTTGTATCTACCCCAGCACTTAGGACAGTGCTTGACACATAGTATGCACTTTCATTCATTCATTCAATCGTATTTATTGAGCGCTTACTGTGTGCAGAGCACTGTACTAAGCGCTTGGGAAGTCCAAGTTGGCAACATCTAGAGACGGTCCCTACCCAACAGCGGGCTCACAGTCTGGAAGGGGGAGACAGAGAACAAAACAAAACATATTAACAGAATAAAATAAATAAAATAAATATGTACAAGTAAAATAAATAAATAAATAGAGTAATAAATACGTACAAACATATATACATATATATAGGTAAAACATAACGCACTTAACACAGTGCTTTGCACATAGTAAGCGCTTAATAAATGCCATTATTGTTGTTGTTATTATTATTATTATTATTATTATTATTATTATTATTAACAAATACCATCATTGTTAGCCTGAGCCCAGTACCAGAGCTCAGGACCAGAACTCAGATCCCAAAACTGGTAAAAGAGCACAGAAATGGAGACAAAGAGCAGAAGCCAGAGCCTGGGCCCGTTCCCAAAGACTGTCAGCTCATTGTGGACAGGGATTGTCTCTTTTTAGTGCTGTACTGGACTTCCATTCATTCATTTATTCATTCAATCGCATTTATTGAGCGCTCACTGTGTGCAGAGCACTATACTAAGCGCTTGGAAAGGACAATTTGGCAACAGATAGAGACGGTCCCTACCCGACGACAGGCTCACAGTCTAGAAGGGGGGAGACAGACGACAAAACAAAACAGACAGGTGTCAATACCATCAAAATAGATAAATAGAATTATAGCTATATATGCATCATTAATAAAATGAATAGAATAATAAATATGTACATATATAGACAAGTGGTGTGGGGCGGGGAAGGGGGTAGAGCAGAGGGAGGGAGTGGGGATGATGCGGAGGGGAGGAGGAGCAGAGGAAAAGTGGGGGCTCAGTCCGGGAAGGCCTCCTGAAGGAGGGGAGCTCTCAGGAGGGCTTTGAAGGGAGGAAGAGAGCTAGTTTGGCGGTTGTGAGGAGAGAGCAAATGAAATGAATGAAAGAATAATAATAATAATGGCATTTATTAAGCGCTTACTATGTGCAAAGCACTGTTCTAAGCACTGGCCCTGCTGAGAGCTCACCTCCTCCAGGAGGCCTTCCCGGACTGAGCCCCTTCCTTCCTCTCCCCCTCGTCTCCCTCTCCATCCCCCCCATCTTACCTCCTTCCCTTCCCCACAGCACCTGTATATATGTATATATATGTACATAATTATTACTCTATTTATTTATTTATTTATTTATTTATTTTACTTGTACATATCTATCCTATTTATTTTATTTTGTTAGTATGTTTGGTTTTGTTCTCTGTCTCCCCCCTTTTAGACTGTGAGCCCACTGTTGGGTAGGGACTGTCTCTATATGTTTCCAATTTGTACTTCCCAAGTGCTTAGTACAGTGCTCTGCACATAGTAAGCGCTCCATAAATACGACTGATTGATTGATTGATTGATTGATTGGGAGGATGCAAGGTGATCAGGTTGTCCCACAGGGGGCTCACAGTCTTAATTCCCATTTTACAGATGAGGGAACTGAGGCACAAAGTGGTTCGTTCATTCATTCAATCGTATTTATTGAGCGCTTACTGTGTGCAGAGCACTGTACTAAGAGCTTGGGAAGTACAAGTTGGCAACATAGAGAGACGGTCCCTACCCAACAGTGGGCTCATAGTCTAGAAGGGGGAGGCGGAACAAAACAAAACATATTAACGAAATAAAATAAATAATAGAATAGATATGTAGAAATAAAATAAATAAATACATAAATAGAATAATAAATAGGTACAAATATATATACATATATACAGGTGCTGTGGGGAGGGGAAGGAGGTAAGGCAAGGGGTGGGGAGGGGGAGAGGATGGAGGGGGCTCAGTCTTGTAGGGGGAGACAGACAACAAGACAAAACATGTGGATAAGTGTCGTCAGAATAAATAGAAATAAAGCTAGATGCACATCATTAACGCAATAAATAGAATAGTAAATATGTACAAGTAAAATAGAGTAAATAAATCTGTACAAACATAATTCAGGCTAGAAATTAGCACGGATTTCCATTTCCATTGCATCTTTGATAACAATATCTCATTAGGGTAGCCATTTTATACTCACTGTATTCATTTCCTGAAAAAATCTAAAGCAATGGACCTCTATTAGATTATTTTCCCAATTAAATTAGTATTACATGAATTTAATGGTTGTCTCAATTAGGCAAGCTATCAAGAGGCCTTTACACAAATTCAGATTCGGCGCAATTCGACTTTTTCCAGATCAACGCTGGAAGGCAGGATCGAATCGGTCAATCGGTGGTATTTATTGAGCACTTGCTGTGTGCAGAGCACTGTACCGGATGCTTGGGAGAGGTCAATATAACAGAATTGAGGGGCGCCAGTCCTGCCCTCAAGGAGCTTAATAATAATAATAATAATGATGGCATTTATTAAGCGCTTACTATGTGCAAAACACCGGTCTAAGCGCTTGGGGTGGATACAAGGTGATCAGGTTGTCCCACGGGGGGCTCACAGTCTTCATCCCCATTTTACAGATGAGGGAACTGAGGCCCAGAGACGTGAAGTGACTTGCCCAAACTCACACAGCTGACAACTGTCAGAGCCGGGATTTGAACCCGTGACCTCTGACTCCAAAGCCCCTGCTCTTACCACTGAGCCACGCTGCTTCTCAAGCTTGAGGTCTAAGGTTTGCAGAGCCCTGTATTGAGCACTTTAATAATAATAATAATAATAATAATAATAATGGCATTTATTAAGCGCTTACGGTGTGCAAAGCACTGTTCTAAGCGCTGGGGAGGTTACAAGGTGATCAGGTTGTCCCATGGGGGGCTCACATCATGCTTTGGACATAGTAAGCACTTAACAAATGGCATCATTATTATTACTATGTCCAGAGCACTGTACTAAGTGCTTGGTAGATGACAACTGTTAGCAGACATATTCATTAAAGCGCTCTGTGCATAATACGAGAAGCAGTGTGGCTCAGTGGAAAGAGCCCGGGCTTTGGAGTCAGAGGTCATGGGTTCAAATCCCGGCTCCGCCACTTGTCAGCTGGGTGACTTTGGGCAAGTCACTTCACTTCTCTGGGCCTCAGTGACCTCATCTGTAAAATGGGGATTAAGACTGTGAGCCCCCCGTGGGACAAGCTGATCACCTTGTATCCTCCCCAGCGCTTAGAACAGTGCTTTGTACATAGTAAGTGCTTAATAAATGACATCATTATTATACATACTCTTGTGGTTGATGATTTTGCTGATCTATCAAGCAGCGGTATTTATTGGGCACCTACTATGTGCCTAGCCATGTTCCTCAAGGGTCAGTTCTTGGTCCCCTTCTGTTCTCCACCTGCACTCACTCCCTCGGTGACCTCATTCGCTCCCACGGCTTCAACTATCATCTCTCCGCTGATGACACCCAAATCTCCATCTCTGCCCCTGCTCTCTCTCCCTCCCTTCAGGCTTACGTCTCCTCCTACCTCCGGGACATCTCCATCCGGATGTCCGCCCGCCATAGAAAACTCAACATGTCCAAGTCTGAGCTCCTTATCTCCCCTCCCAAACCCTGTCCTCTCCCTTTCCCATCACTGTAGACGGCACTACCATCCTTCCCGTCTCACGAGCCCGCAACCTTGGTGTCATCCTCGACTCCGCTCTCTCGTTCACCCCACATATCCAATCCGTCACCAAAGCCTGCAGATCTTGTCTGCCCGCCATCGAAAACTCAACATGTCCAAGTCTGAGCTCCTTATCTTCCCTCCCAAACCCTGTCTTCTCCCTGACTTTCCCGTCACTACCATCCTTCCCATCTCACAAGCCCGCAACCTTGGTGTCATCCTCGACTCCGCTCTCTCGTTCACCCCACATATCCAATCCGTCACCAAAGCCTGCGGATCGCCAAGATCCGGCCTTTCCTCTCCATCCAAACCGCTACGTTGCTGGATCAATCTGTCATCCTCTCCCGCCTGGACGACTGCATCAGCCTCCTCTCTGACCTCCCATCCTCCTGCCTCTCCCAGCTTCAGTCTGTACTTTCCTCTGCTGCCCGGATTATCTTTGTACGGAAACGCTCTGGACACGCCACTCCCCGCCTCAGAAATCTCCAGTGGTTGCCTATCAACCTCCATATCAAACAAAAACTCTTCACCATTGGGTTTTTTTTTTTAATGGCATTTATTAAGTGCTTACTATGTGCAAAGCACTGTTCTAAGCGCTGGAGAGGTTACAAGGTGATCAAGTTGTCCCACGTGCGGCTCACAGTCTTCATCCCCATTTTACAGATGAGGTAACGGAGGCATAGAGAAGTTAAGTGACTTGCCCAAAGTCACACAGCTGACAATTTTAAAGCCCCCCATCCTTTGGCCCCCTCTTCCCTCCCCTCCCTTCTGTCCTTCTCCCTCCCATCCCGCACCCTCCACTCCTCTGCCGCCGCTCACCTTCTCACTGGGCCTCGTTCTCACCCGTCCCGCCATCGACCCCCGGCCCACGTCAATCAATCAATCAATCAATCAATCAATCGTATTTATTGAGCACTTACTATGTGCAGAGCATTGTACTAAGCGCTTGGGAAGTACAAGTTGGCAACATATAGAGACTGGCCCGGAATTCCCTCCCTCCGCACACCCGCCAAACTAGCTCTCTTCCTCCCTTCAGAGCCCTTTTGAGATCCCACCTCCTCCAGGAGGCCTTCCCAGACTGAGCCCCCCACTTTTCCCCTTCTCCTCCTCCCCTCCCCATCGCCCCCACTCCCTCCCTCTGCTCAACCCCCTTCCCCGCCGCCCCATAGCACTTGTGTATCTTTGTACATATTTATTATTCCATTTATTTTATTAATCATGCGTATATGGCTATCATTCTATATATCAACTCTGATGCTATTGACACCTGTCTACTTGTTTTGTTTTGTTGTCTGTCTCCCCCTTCTAGACTGCGAGTCTGTTGTTGGGTAGGGACCGTCTCTATCTGTTGCCGAATTGTAATTTCCCAGCTCTTAGTCCAGTGCTCTGCACACAGTAAGCGCTCAATAAATATGATTGAATGAATGAATGAATCAATCAATCGTATTTATTGAGCGCTTACTGTGTGCAGAGCACTGGACTAAGCTCTGGGGAAGTACAAGTTGGCAACATATAGAGACAGTCCCTACCCAACAGTGGGCTCACAGTCTAAAAGAATGAATGAACAGTAAATGCTTAATAGATACCCTTGAATCCCCCTTCTAGACTGTGCGCGGAGCATCATCATCATCATCAATCGTATTTATTGAGCGCTTACTATGTGCAGAACACTGTACTAAGCGCTTGGGAAGTACAAGTTGGCAACATCGAGAGACAGTCCCTACCCAACAGTGGGCTCACAGTCTAAAAGGGGGAGACAGAGAACAAAACCAAACATATAACAAAATAAAATAAATAGAATAGATATGTACAAATAAAAAAAATAAATCAATAAATAGAGTAATAAATCTGTACGAACATTTATACATATATACAGGTGCTGTGGGGAAGGGAAGGAGGTAAGATGGGGGGATGGAGAGGGGGACGAGGGGGAAGGAAGGAAGGGGCTCTGTCTGGGAGCACTGTGCTGAGCGCTTGGGAGAGGACAATAGAGGGAGTAGACACGATTGAGAAGCACTGTGGCTTTGTGGAAAGAGCCCAGGCTTGGGAGTCAGAGGTCGTGGGTTCTAATCCCGGCTCCGCCACTTATAATGATAGCATTTATTAAGCGCTTACTATGTGCAAAGCACTGTTCTAAGCGCTGGGGAGGTTAACAAGGTGATCAGGTTGTCCCACTCGGGTCTCACAGTCTTCGTCCCCATTTTACAGATGAGGTGACTGAGGCCCAGAGAAGTGAAGTGACTTGCCCAAAGTCACACAGCTGATGTGGTGGAGTCGGGATTTGAACCCATGACCTCGGACTCCAAAGCCCGGGCTCTTTCCGCTGAGCCACGCTGCTTCTCCACTTGTCGGCTGTGTGACTTTGGGCAAGTCACTTCACTCCTCTGGGCCTCAGTGACCTCATCTGTAAAATGGGGATGAAGACTGTGAGCCCACGGGGGACAACCCGTTTACCTTGTATCTACCCCAGCGCTTAGAACAGTGCATGGCACATAGTAAGCGCTTAACAAATACCATCATTATTATTATTATCAGCATTATAATTACCGCTGTACTCAAGGAGCTTACACTCTACTATGTGCAGCGCACTGTGCTGAGCACTTGGGAGAGGACAACGGAATTAGTAGACACAATCCCAACCTTCAAAGACTTGACAGTCTCCTGCATGTAGAGCACTGTACTGAGCGCTTGGGAGAACAAAATAAAGTGAAGCCTGTTCCCAAGGCTCACTTTTGACTCTAAATTCTTGATTTATGGTACCAATCTTTCCATTTTTATTTTAGTTTTTCCTCTGTCTCAAATGTGGGCTGATGTATTGCTCTCTCTAGAATTCCTCTTCCCCCCTTCCTTGACTCTAGGGGAAAAACTGTCCTCATTTCTCGGAGAACCTGTCCAAAATCCAGCGTTCGAGCGCTTAGTACAGTGCTCTGCACATAGTAAGCGCTCAATAAATACGATTGATGATGATTTCAGGATGGCTCAGTGTATTTAGCTGAGGAGGAGTAATCTTTTGGCAACATTTCTCAGATGATTTCTCCTCTTGAAAGATTCCTGCCGTGGATCGCCCGCGACTCTAAACTGCTCCAGTCTCACCCCCCGAGAACTTATGTTTTATATGTCCAGCGCTTAGAACAGTGCTTTGCACATAGTAAGCGCTTAATAAATACCATCATTATTATTATTATTAACAGAGAAGCAGCATGGCTTAGTGGAAAAAAGCACGGGCTTGGGAGTCAGAGGTCATGGGTTCTAATTCTGGCTCCTCCACTTGTCAGCTGGGTGACTGTGGGCAACTTCTCTGGGCCTCAGTTCTTTCATCTGTCAAATGGGGATGAAGACTGTGAGCCCCGTGTGGGACACTTCTCTGGGCCTCAGTTCTTTCATCTGTCAAATGGGGATGAAGACTGTGAGCCCCATGTGGTACAACCTGATGACCTTGTATCTACCCCAGCGCCTAGAACAGTGCTTGGCATATAGTAAGCGCTTAATAAATACCACTATTATTAATAGTATTATTATTAAAGGTGCCAACTGGATAATTTTTCTGAAAAAGTTGTCCAACCATGGATCCCCACTCCATAAGCCTCTCCAGCGGATGCCCATCCCCTCCCCTCCACGTCAAACCCTGTTTCTAAACGCTGCTTAGAGAAGCAGCGTGGCTCAGTGGAAAGAGGCCGGGCTTTGGAGTCAGAGGTCATGGGTTCAAATCCCAGCTCCGCAACTCGTTAGCTGTGTGACTTTGGGCAAGTCACTTCACTTCTCTGTGCCTCAGTTACCTCATCTGTAAAATGGGGATTGACTGTGAGCCCCCGGTGGGACAACCTGATCACTTTGTAACCTCCCCAGAGAAGCAGTGTGGCTCGGTGGAAAGAGCCCGGGCTTTGGAGTCAGAGGTCATGGGTTCGAATCCTGGCTCCACCACATCAATCAATCAATCAATCAATCGTATTTATTGAGCGCTTACTGTGTGCAGAGCACTGTACTAAGCGCTTGGGAAGTACAAGTTGGCAAAATATAGAGAAATAGAATAATAAATAAATACCACATGTCTGTTGTGTGACCTTGAGCAAGTCACTTAACTTCTCTGAGCCTCAGTTCCCTCATCTGTAAAATGGGGATTAAGACTGTGAGCCCCATGTGGGACAACTTAATCACTTTGTATCCCCCCCCAGTGCTTAGAACAGTGCTTTGCACATAGTAAGCGCTTAACAAATGCCATCATCATTATTATTATTATTAGAACAGTGCTTTGCACATAGTAAGCGCTTAATGAATGCCATTAAAAAAAAAAACCCGTCACTGTGAGCTTGAAAGCTGGTCACCCCCTCCTCCCTTCCCTGACCGCTGTCCTCCTCCAGCCCGGCCCGCACACTCCGCTTCTGTCATGTCAACCTTCTCCCTGCCCCTCCATCTTCTCTATCTCACCGCCCACCCCTCGCCCACATCCTCCTTCTGGCTTGGAATGTCTTCCCGCTCTATATCCAAGAGACCACCTCTCTCTCCATCTTCAAAGCTTGATTAAGGTCACACCTCCACCGAGAAGCCTTCCCTGATTAATCCCTCTTTTCCCCGCTCTAATAATAATAATAATAAGGCCCTGCTGAGAGCTCACCTCCTCCAGGAGGCCTTCCCAGACTGAGCCCCTTCCTTCCTCTCCCCCTCGTCCCCCTCTCCATCCCCCCATCTTACCTCCTTCCCTTCCCCACAGCACCTGTATATATGTATATATGGCTGTACATATTTATTACTCTATTTATTTATTGATTGATTGATTTTACTTGTACATTTCTATCCTATTTATTTTATTTTGTTGGTATGTTTGGTTCTGTTCTCTGTCTCCCCCTTTTAGACTGTGAGCCCACTGTTGGGTAGGGACTGTCTCTATGTGTTGCCAATTTGTACTTCCCAAGCGCTTAGTACGGTGCTCTGCACATAGTAAGCGCTCAATAAATACGATTGATTGATTGATTGATTAATAATGGCATGTATTAAGCACTTACTAAGTGCAAAGCACTGTTCTAAGTGCTGGGAAAGTTACAAAGTGATGAGGTTGTCCCACGGGGGGCTCACAGTCTTCATCCCCATCTGACAGATGAGGGAACTGAGGCCCAGAGAAGTGAAGTGACTTGCCCAAAGTCACCCAGCTGACAATTGGCGGTGCCGAGATTTGAACCCATGACCTCTGACTCCAGAACCCGGGCTCTTTCAGTGCCACACAGCTTCTCATGCCGCTCTCTCTCTCTCTCTTCTTCATCACCTATGCACTCGGATCTCTGACCCTGGGATAGTATTTGACATTCGCCTCACTCTCAACCCCACAATATCAATCAATCAATCAATCAATTGTATTTATTGAGCGCTTACTGTGTTCAGAGCACTGTACTAAGCACTTGGGAAGTACAAGTTGGCAACATATAGAGACAGTCCCTACCCAACAGTGGGCTCACAGTCTAGAAGGGGGAGACAGAGAACAAAACCAAACATATTAACAAAATAAAATAAATAGAATAGATATGTACAAGTAAAATAAATAAATAAATAGAGTAATAAATATGTACAAACATATATACATATATACAGGTGCTGTGGGGAAGGGAAGGAGGTAAGATGGGGGGGATGGAGAGGGGGACGAGGGGGAGAGGAAGAAGGGGGCTCAGTCTGGGAAGGCCTCACTTATGTACATATCTGTGAGCCCGTTGTCGGGTAGGGATTGTCTATTTGTTGCCAAATTGTACTTTCCAAGCGCTTAGTACAGTGCTCTGCACACAGTAAGCGCTCAATAAATACAATTGAATGAACAAATCTATAAATTATATATTATAAATGATTTATTTATGTTAGTGGCTTAGTGGAAAGAACCCAGGCTTGGGAGTCAAAGGTCGTGGGTTCCAATCCCAGCTCTGCCACTTCTCTGCTGTGTGACCTTGGGTGAGCCACTTCACTTCTCTGGGCCTCAGTGATCTCATCTGTCAAATGGGGATTAAGACTGTGAGCCCCATGTGGGACAACCTGATTACCTTGTATCTAACCCAGTGTTTATACGATTATTATTATTATCTTTATTATTATTATCATTATTATTATTATTATTATTATTATTATCTCCTAGGCCTACTAACAAGTGCTAACGAGAGGCAGCATGGCTCAGTGGAAAGAGAACAGGCTTTGGAGTCAGAGGTCATGGGTTCAAACCCCAGCTCCGTCACTTGTCAGCTGTGTGACTTGGGGCAATAATAATAATAATAATAACGATGGCATTTGTTAAGTGCTTACTATGTGCAAAGCACTGTTCTAAGCGCTGGGGGGATACAATGTGATCAAGTTGTCCCACGTCGGGCTCACAGTCTTAATCTCCATTTTTACAGATGAGGGAACTGAGGCTCAGAGAAGTTAAGTGACTTGCCCAAGGCCACACAGCAGACTTGTGGTGGAGCCAGGATTCGAACCCATGACGTCTGACTCCAAAGCCCGTGCTCTTTCCACTGATCCACGCTGCTTCTCTAGCAAGTCACTTCACTTCTCTGGGCCTCAGTGACCTCATCTGTAAAATGGGGATGAAGACTGTGAGCCACCCGTGGGACAACCTGATCACCTTGTAACCTCCCCAGCACATAGTAAGCGCTTAATAAATGCCATAAAAAACCCTCAGCACACACTAAGCACCCCATAGATACTATCATTCAGTCAGTCAGTCGTATTTATTGAGCGCTTACTGTGTTCAGAATATGGCTTGGCAGAGTATACTAGCTGATGACCTTGTATCTACCCCAGCACTTTGAATGGTGCTTGGCACATAGTAAGTGCTTAACAAATACCATCATTTTTTTATTATTATTATTATTATTATTATTATTACACTATTCCTGCTACTAAGTACCCATTTTTAGGCCCCAGATAGTGTCCGAATGAAACGTTACATAACTGAGCTCTGTTGTGTCAGAGAGAGCAACACGGCTCAGTGGAAAAAGCATGGTCTTGGGAGCCAGAGGTCATGGGTTCTAATCCCAGCTCCCCCACATGTCTGCTGTGTGACTTTGGGAAAGTCACTTCACTTCTCTGAGCCTCAGTTACCTCATCTGTAAAATGGGGATTAATAATAACAATAATAATGATGGCATTTGTTAAGCACTTACTATGTGCAAAGCACTGTTGAGCCCCACGTGGGACATTTTCATCACCTTGTATCCCCCCGCCCACCCCCCAGTGCTTAGAAGAGTGCATTTATTACTCTATTTATTTTACTTGTACATATTTACTATTCTATTTATTTTGTTAATGATGTGCATTTAGCTTTAATTCTATTTGTTCTGATGACTTGACACCCGTCCACATGTTTTGTTTTGTTGTCTGTCTCCCCCTTCTAGACTGTGAGCCCGTTGTTGGGTAGGGACCGTCTCTATGCATTGCCAACTTGTACTTCCCAAGTGCTTAGTACAGTGTTCTGCACACAGCAAACTCTCAATAAATACGATTGGATGAATGAATGAATCATCATCATCATCATCAATCGTATTTATTGAGCGCTTACTGTGTGCAGAGCACTGTACTAAGAGCTTGGGAAGTACAAGTTGGCAACATATAGAGACAGTCCCTACCCAACAGCGGGCTCACAGTCTAAAATGAATGAATGAATGAATGAATGAACACAGTAAGCGCTTAAGAAGTGCCATCATTATTATCAGAGAGACATGGACCTCCTCTTTTCACTAAGAAAAATGGAATCGATAATTCTCTCGGCGAAGAAGATCAACAGCTGAAATACTAGTCAAATGAGATTCATCTCACTGATGGACTGTCTTTAAATTCCCCCCCCCCCCCGACTCCATAAGGGATATTTGTTCTTTGAGAATCCGCCGTGACACTGGCTAGTAAATCAGGTTAGGAGGCTGGGGGTTTCGTATGCCTGGAATTTATGGCCAATTTCTTACCATTCTTTCTCCACAACTTTAGCTCTTCCCGGCTGCTGGCGGTTTTTGTGGAGCCAGGATTAATTTGAGCTGGCGGGCTCTCTCGATAATTTATGTCCAATTAATCTAATGCTCGTATATTCCTGTCTTGGGATCATTTCACAGTCTACGTGGACACCCTAATAGGATGGGGGGTGGGGGGTAAAAAGCCATGCTTTTAAAATCCCCGGAAAAGAGTCATTGCCTGACCACCCCAGATGTCTCTAATCTGTAAATTTGTTGCAGATGGGGAATAATCAATCAATCAATCAATCAATCAATCATATTTATTGAGCACTTACTGTGTGCAGAGCACTGTACTAAGTGCTTGGGAAGTACAAGTCACCAACACATAGAGACAGTCCCTACCCAACAGCGGGCTCACAGTCTAGAAGGGAGAGACAGAGAACAAAATCAAACATACTAACAAAATAAAATAAATAGAATAGATATGTACAAGATAAATAAATAGAGTAATAAATATGTACAAATATATATACATATATACAGGTGCTCAATGAGTATGGGCAATTGGGATTAATACACACACACTTCTACTGATTGTGACCTAACTGCTAGTGGAAGGGATTATTGCAACTGATAATAATAATAATGATGATGATGATGGCATTTGTTAAGCACTTACTATGTGCCAAGCCCTGTTCTAAGTACTGGCGGGGTACAAGGTCATCAGTTTGTCCCACATGGGGCTCACAGTCTTCATTCCCATTTTACAGATGAGGTCACTGAGGCACAGAGAATAATAATAATAATAATGGTATTTGTTAAGTGCTTACTATGTGCAAAGCACTGTTCTAGGTCCTGGGGGTATACAAGGTAATCAGATGTTTGTACATATTTATTACTCTATTTATTTATTTATTTATTTATTTATTTATTTATTTATTTATTGATCTTACTTGTACCTATCTATTCTATTTATTTTATTTTGTTAGTATGTTTGGTTTTGTTCTCTGTCTCCCCCTTCCAGACTGTGAGCCCGCTGAGGGACTGTCTCTATGTGTTGCCGACTTGTACTTCCCAAGCGTTTTGTACAGTGCTCTGCACACAGTAAGCGCTCAATAAATACAATTGATTGATTAATTGATTGATTGATCAGATTGTCCCACATGTATCTGGGACAATTGTATCTACCCCAGTGCTTAGAACAGTGTTTGGCGCATAATAAGCTCTTAAAAAATACCAACATTATTTTTATAAATGCTCAATGGGGAGGGACTGTCTCTATATGTTGCCAACTTGTACTTCCCAAGTGCTTAGTACAGTGCTCGGCACACAGTAAGCTCTCAATAAATACGATTGATTGATTGATTGGTTGATTTTATAGACAAGGGAACCAAGGAACAGAGGAGTGAAGTGACCTGCCGAAAGTCACAGAGCTGACAAGTGGCGGAGTCGGGATTAGAACTCATGACCTGTGACTCCCAAGCCCGGGCTCTTTCCACTGAGCCACGCTGTTATATTATACGCTCCCAAGAGATTACTACAGTGCTCTGCACACAGTAAGTGCTCACTAAATACCATCGATCGACGGTTAGTAGAAACAGCATGGCGTAATGGACAGAGCCCAGGCCTGGGAATCAGGGGGTCATGGGTTCTAATCCCGGCTCCATCATTTGTCTGCCGTGTGACCCTGGGCAGGCCATTTAACTTCTCTGTGGCTCAGTTTCCTCATCTGGAAAATGGGGATGGAGACTGTGGGCCCCACGGGGGACAGGGACTGTGTCCAGCCCGATTTGCTTGTATCCACCCCAGCGCTTAGTACGGTGCTTGGCACACAGTAAGCGCTTAACAAATACCACAACAATTGTTACAGTGCCCTGCACAAAGCAAGTGCTCAATAAATACCATTGGATTGAACTGAACTGAAGACATTCTGACTCAGACTGGAGTAAAGATTACGGTCTTAGGGGAAGCAGTGTGGCTCAGTGGATAGAGCCCGGGCTTTGGAGTCAGAGGTTGTGCGTTCAAATCCCGGCTCCGCCACTTGTCAGCTGTGTGACTTTGGGCAAGTCACTTCACTTCTCTGGGCCTCAGTTCCCTCAACTGTAAAATGGGGATGAAGACTGTGAGCCCCTCATGGGACAACCTGATTACCTTGTATCTACCCCAGCGCTTAGAACAATGCTTTGCACATAGTAAGCGCTTAACAAATACCAACATTATTATTATTATTAAGGTCTCCTACATTCTCTAGACTGTAAATTTGTTGTGGGCAGGGAATTTCTGTGTTATATTGTTGCTCTGTACTCTCCCGAGCGCTTAGTACAGCACTCTGTACAGTGCTCAAGAGATATGCTTGACTGACTGACTGAAGATATATCTTTGTACGTTGAACTGAATGCTCTGATATCGGGGTTTGCTCATTTTTTACGTCGGCTTCCCCCACTGCCCCTGAATCTCGTTTATCTCGCCACCTGTTTACTTCTTTTGACTGTTTACTTGTTTCGATATAATAATAATAATAATAATAATAATAATAATAATAATAATGGTACTTGTTAAGCACTTACTATGTGCAAAGCACTGTTATGTTGCCAATTTGTACTTCCCAAGCGCTTAGTACAGTGCTCTGCACATAGTAAGCGCTCAATAAATACGATTGATGATGATGATGTTCTAAGCACTGGGGGGATACAAGGTGATCAGGTTGTCCCAAGTGGGGCTCACAGTCTTAATCCCCATTTTACGGATGAGGTCACTGAGGCACAGAGAAGCGACATGCCCAAAGTCACTCAGCTGAGAAGTGGTGGAGCCAGGATTAGAACCCATGACCCCTGACTCCCAAGCCCGGGCTCTTTCCACTGAGCCATGCTGTGTATATGTCTATAATTCTATTTATTTCTACTGATGCCTGTTTCCTTGTTTTGAAGTCTGTCTTTCCCTTTCTAGACCGTGAGCCTGGTGTGGGTGGGGTTTTTCTTGCTTTATTGCTGAATTTTACTTTCCAAGTGCTTAGTACAGTGCTCTGCACACAGTAAGTGCTCAATAAATACGATTGAATGCATAAATGAATGAACGAACCACCAACCCCTCGCCCACGTCCTGCCTCTGGCCTGTAATTCCCTCCTGCTTCATATTCAACAGATCACTGCATCTTCAAAAACCTCCTGAAACCTCACCTATTCCAAGAGGCCTTCCCTGACTAATCTCCTCTTTCTTAACCTATTGTCCCTCCCTCCTGCATCAATCAATCAATCAATCGTATTTATTGAGCGCTTACTGTGTGCAGAGCACTGTACTAAGCGCTAAGTACTTAGTACAATAAGTAAGTTAGTATGCTAAGTACTAAGCATCACTTATATGCCTGTTCCCCTTGCACACTTTGATGCCCTCACGGAGTGACTGTGGGCATAATAATAATAATAATAATAATAAGAAGAAGAAGAAGAAGAAGAAGAAGAAGAAGAAGAATAGAGGTAATTGTTAATAATAATAATGGCATTTGTTAAGCGCTTACTATGTGCAAAGCACTGTTCTAAGTGCTGGGGGGGATACAATGTGATCAAGTTGTCCCACATGGGTCTCACAGTCTTAATTCCCACTTTTACAGATGAGGTAACTGAGGCTCAGAGAAGTTAAGTGACTTGCCCAAGGTCACACAGCAGACTTGTGGTGGAGCCGGGATTCGAACCCATGACCTCTGACTCCAAAGCCCGTGCTCTTTCCACTGAGCCACGCTGCTTCTACACTTATTGGGTGGCAGGCACCATACTAACCGTTGGAGTGGTTAGAAGCAATTCGCTTTGGACACAGTCCCTGTCCCACGTGGGTCTCACAGTCGCAACCCCCATTCTCCCGACGAGATAACTGAGTCACAGAGAACTAAAGTGACTTGCCCAAGGTCACACAGCAGACAAGTAGTGGAGCCGGAATTAGAACCCACGGCCTCCTGATTCCCAGACCCGCCCTCTATATTCCTCGACACTGTTAAGCATTATAAATGGTGTTTATTGAGCAATTACCACATGCAGAGCACTGTAAAAAGCACTTGGGAGAGTCTTTTTTATGGTATTTGTTAAGCGATTACTATGTGCCAGGCACTGTACTAAGCGCTGCATAGATACAAACTAATACAACTAGTCCAATTCAACAGAGATGGGAGACGCGATTCCTGCCCACAAGGAGCTTACAGTCTAGAGACTAGTAACCAGAAAAAGTCATCTTCACAGCAAAATCCATTTTAGGGGTATCTCTTCCATGTTTCTAAGGAAAAAAAAACTGAACAGTTCCCAACAATGAACCCTATTGTGTAATAAATATCGATTATTTCATTTCAATCAATGCTACTGCTTTCCATTTCCTGATCAGCTACTTGAAGGGATGATCTTAAAGGCCAAAGCTTCCCGATCTAAGCTTTGGAAATCGATAGTCTTGATTTTTTTTCCCCGTTCATTACGATCGCCCCCATATAATAATAATAATAATGGCATTTATTAAGCGCTTACTATGTGCAAAGCACTGTTCTAAGCACTGGGGAGGGTACAAGGTGATAAGGCTGTCCCACGGGGGGCTCACAGTCTTCATCCCCATTTTACAAATGAGGAAACTGGGGCCCAGAGAAGTGACGTGACTTGCCCAAAGTCCCCCAGCTGACAAGTGGCAGAGCCGGAATTCGAACCCATGACCTCTGACTCCAAAGCCCGGGCTCTTTCCACTGAGCCACGCTGCTTCTCGATTTCCATATCCGATTTCAGGCCCGCATCCAACTCTCCACTCTGGAATCCATCAATCAATCAATCAATCAATGGTATTTATTGAGTGTTTACTGTGTGCAGAGCACTGTACGAAGCGCTTGGGAGAGTACGCTATAACAGACGCTTTCCCTGCCCACAGCGAGCCTACAGTCTAGAGGGGGAGAGGGACACTAATATGAGTGAATAAATTCAGGATAGAGATATAAGTGGTGTGGGGCTGAGATGGGGGGGAATAAAGGGAGCAAATCCAAGTGAAGGGAAGACGCAGAAAGGAGTGGGAGAAAAATGATCAGGAAACACCTTTCTGAGGTGAAATTCCCCGGGAATGCAACGTAATCATGAGCCCAAATATACCCCTAAATTTCTCCCTGTCAGGAAGGGGACACGGTTTGGGAGGGGTTTTAACACTTTTGGTCATATTATTCAGTCAGTTGGTCATATTTATTGAGCACTTACTGTGTGCAGAACACTGTACTAAGTGCTTGGGAGGGGACAATGCAACAATATAATAATAATAATAATGGTATTTGTTCGCTTACTATGTGTCAAGCACTGTTCTAAGCACTGGGGTAGATAAAAGGTCCCCCCACCCTACCCCCTTCGCCCTCCCCGACAGCACTTGTATATATATATGTATTTGTACACATTTATTACTGTATTTATTTTACTTGTACATATTTACTATTCTATTTATTTTGTTAATGACGTGCATTTAGCTTTAATGAATTCTATTAAAGAATTCATTCTTTAATATGATTGAATGAATGAATGAATCAGGTTGTCCCAGGTGGGGCTCACAGTCTTCATCTCTATTTTACAGATGAGGCACAGAGAAGTGACGTGGCTTGCCCAAAGTCACACAGCTGATAAATTGGCAGAGGCAGGATTAAAATCCATGGCCTTGGACTCCCAAACTCCTGCTCTTTTCACTAAGCCATGCTGTTTCTCTGTAACAGACACATTCCTTGCCCAGTGCGAGCTTGCAAGCTAAAGGGGAAAAGAGACATTAATTCATTCATTCATTCATTCAATCGCATTTATTGAGCGCTTACTGTGTGCAGAGCACTGTACTAAGCGCTTGGGAAGTACAAGTTGGCAACATATAGAGATGGTCCCTACCCAACAGTGGGCTCACAGTCTAGAAGGGGGTGACAGAATTAAGAATTAATTCTGGCAGAATTAAGAATTAATATAAGTGAATAAAATTATATCTATGGACATAAGGGCTGGGGGGAGGGATGAATTTATATTATTATTATTATTATTGCATTTATTGAGCGCTTACTATATGCAAAGCACTCTTCTAAGCACTGGGGTAGATACAAGGTCATCAGGTTGTCCCACATGCGGCTCACAGTCCTAATCCCCATTTTCCAGATGAGGTAATTGTGGCCCAGAGAAGTGAAGTGACTTACCCAAGGTCACACAGCTGACAAGTGGTGGAGCTGAGATTAATTTAATTTCGGGATTTATTAAGTTCTTACTATGTGCAAAGCTCTGTTCTAAGGCAATCAGTTTGTCCCAAGTGGGGCTCACAATCTTAACCCCCATTTTCCAGATGAGGTAACTGAGCCCCAGAGAAGTGAAGTGACTTGCCCAAAGTCATACAGCTGACAAGCGGCAGAGCTGGAATTAGAACCCATGACTTCTGACTTCCAAGCCCGGGCTCTTTCCAATGAGCGACGCTGCTTCTAATGAATGAAGGGAGCGAGTAAAGGCAAAGGAGAAGGGGGGGGAGAAGAGGAAAGGTGATAGATCAATCAATCCATCAATCGTATTTATTGAGCACTTACTGTGTGAAGAGCACTGTACTAAGCGCTTGGGAAGTACACGTCGGATAGATAATAGAGGAGCATTGGGACCTAGTGGCCTAGTGGCACAGAAGCAGCGTGGTTCAGTGGAAAGAGCCCGGGCTTTGGAGTCAGAGATCATGGGTTCAAATCCCGGCTCCGCCAACTGTCAGCTGTGTGACTTTGGGCAAGTCACTTCACTTCTCTGGGCCTCAGTTACCTCATCTGGAAAATGGGGATTGAAAATGGGGATTCTTCGTCCCTTCAAGGCCCTACTGAGAGCTCACCTCCTCCAGGAGGCCTTCCCACACTGAGCCCCCTCCTTCTTCTCCCCCTCCAGCCCCTCTCCATCCCCCCCACCTTACCTCCTTCCCCTCCCCACAGCACCTGTATATATGTATATATGTTTGTATGTATTTATTACTCTATTATTCATTTTATTTGTACATATTTATTCTATTTATTTTATTTTGTTAATATGTTTTGTTTTGTTCTCTGTCTCCCCCTTCTAGACTGTGAGCCCACTGTAGCATAGGGACCGTCTCTAGATGTTGCCAACTGGTACTTCCCAAGTGCTTAGTCCAGTGCTCTGCACACAGTAAGCGCTCAATAAATACGATTGAATGAATGAATGATTGAACGAATTAAAACTGTGAGCCCCTGTGGGACAACCTGATCACCTTGTATCCCCCCAGCGCTTAGAACAGTGCTTTCCACATAGTAAGCGCTTAACAAATACCATTATTATTATTATTAGTAGTAGTGCAAACAGCTTGGGCCTGGAAGAGAGTAGGACCTGGGTTCTAATCCCAGCTCCACCACGTAACTGCTGTGTGACCTTGGATGAGTCACTTTACTCTCTGGACCTCCGTTTCCTCATCTGTAAAATCTGTTCATTATCCGTGGCATTATTATTAATAGTATATCTATAATAAGCTATTATTATATATTATAATAATATATTATTATATTATATTATTATAATATATGGAGAAGCAGCATGGCTCAGTGGAAAGAGCCTCGGCTTTGGAGTCAGAGGTCATGGGTTCAAATCCCGACTCTGCCAACTGTCAGCTGTGTGACTTTGGGCAAATCACTTAACTTCTCTGTGCCTCAGTTACCTCATCTGTAAAAGGGGGATTAAGACTGTGAGCCCCCTGTAGGACAACCTGATCACCTTGCAAGCTCTCCAGCGCTTAGAACACTGCTTTGCCCATAGTAAGTGCTTAATAAATGCTATTATCATTATTATTAATATTATATTAGTATAATTGGCTCTGCCAACTGTCAGCTGGGTGGCTTTGGGCAAGTCACTTAACTTCTCTGTGCCTCAGTTACCTCATCTGTAAAATGGGGATTAAGACTGTGAGCCCCCTGTGGGACAGCTTGATCACCTTTGTAAGCTCTCCGGCGCTTAGAACAGTGCTTTGCACATAGTAAGTGCTTAAGAAATGCTATTATTATTATTATTATTATTATTATTATTATTATTATTATTATTATTGTTATTATATTAGTATAGTTGGCTCTGCCAACTGTCAACTGTGTGACTTTGGGCAAGTCACTTAACTTCTCTGTGCCTCAGTTACCTCATCTGTAAAATGGGGATTAAGACTGTGAGCCCCCTTTGGGACAACCTGATCACCTTGTAAGCTCTCCAGCGCTTAGAAGGGTGCTTTGCACATAGTAAGCGCTTAATAAATGCTATTATTATTATTATTATTATTATTATTATTACATTGGTTATTACATTACACTGTCATCTAGTGGCCTGAAAGCGCTAGTTCTCCTCCCTCCCTTAGCAGGAAATTCTCTTTATTGAAAAATCAGACTCATGAATAAAATCAGCTTTCAGAGATCTTCCTTCGCTGAAAATTCACAATTGTGCTATTCGTTCAGTGCTTTTCTACGTGCCAAGCACTGTACTGAGCGCTGGAGTAGAGAGAAGCAGCGTGGCGTGGTGGATTGAGCCCGAGCGCTTAGTACAGTGCTCTGCACACGGTAAGCGCTCAATAAATACGATTGATTGATTGACTGCTTGATTGAGTCCAGAAGGTCACGGGTCCATTCATTTAATCCTTCATTCAATCGTATTTATTGAGCGCTTACTGTGTGCAGAGCAGTGGACTAAGCGCTTGGAAATAAATAAATACGATTGATGATGATGATGATGATGATGAAAGTCCAATTTGGCAACAGATAGGGACGATCACCTACCCAACAACGGGCTCATAGTCTAGAAGGGAGAGACAGACAACAAAATAAAACAAGTAGATAGGCGTCAATACCAACGAAATAAATACATTCATTCATTCAATCGTATTTATTGAGCGCTTACTGTGTGCAGAGCACTGTACTAAGCGCTTGGGAGGTACATTCATTCATTCGATCATATTTATTGAGCGCTTACTGCGTGCAGAGCACTGTACTAAGCGCTTGGGAAGTCCAAGTTAGCAACATATAGAGACGGTCCCTACCCAACAGCGGGCTCACAGTCTAGAAGGGGGAGACAGATAACAAAACAAAACATAGTAACAAAATAAAATAAGTAGAATAAATATGTACATATAAAATACATAAATAGAGTAATAAATACGTACAAACATATATACAGAAATCCTCTCTAGTCTTTCTGAAAAAAGAGTGCCCTGCTCCCATCTCTATCAGGAGGGTGCGGTGAGATTGTGTCCACTGCCCAGATAGCTATAGGCATATCATTAATAAAATAAATAGAGTAATAAATATGTACAAATATACAGAAGGGTTCTGGGGAGGGGAAGGAGGTAGGTCAAAGAGAGGGACTGGGGGTTCTAATCCCAGCTTCACCGCTTGTCTTCCGTGTGACCTTGGGTGAATTGTTTCACTTCTTTGGGCCTCAGTTCCCTCATCTGTAAAATGGGGATGGAGACTGTGAGCCCCACGTGGGACGGGGACTGTGTCCAACCCGATTTGCTTGCATCCATCCCAGCGCTTAGTACAGTGCCTGGCAACTAGCACTTGACAGATGCCAGAATCATTATTATTATTGTTATATATTTCTCCCCCATTCCCAGCTTCACCGCTTGTCTTCTGTGTGACCTTGGGTGAATTGTTTCACTTCTCTGGGCCTCAGCTCCCTCATCTGTAAAATGGGGATGGAGACTGTGAGCCCCACGTGGGACAGGGACTGTGTCCAACCCGATTTGCTTGCACCCACCCCAGCGCTTAGTACAGTGCCTGGCAAATAGCACTTGACAGATACCAGAATCATTATTATTATTGTTATATATTTCTCCCCCATTCCCAGCTTCACCGCTTGTCTTCTGTGTGACCTTGGGTGAATTGCTTCACTTCTTTGGGCCTCAGTTCCCTCATCTGTAAAATGGGGACGGAGACTGTGAGCCCCACGTGGGACGGGGACTGTGTCCAACCCGATTTGCTTGCATCCACCCCAGCGCTTAGTACAGTGCCTGGCAAGTAGCACTTGACAGATGCCAGAATCATTATTATTATTGTTATATATTTCTCCCCCATTCCCAGCTTCACCGCTTGTCTTCCGTGTGACCTTGGGAGAATTGCTTCACTTCTTTGGGCCTCAGTTCCCTCATCTGTAAAATGGGGATGGAGACTGTGAGCCCCACGTGGGACGGGGACTGTGTCCAACCCGATTTGCTTGCATCCACCCTACCGCTTAGTACAGTGCCTGGCAAATAGCACTTGACAGATGCCAGAATCATTATTATTATTGTTATATATTTCTCCCCCATTGCCAGCTTCACCGCTTGTCTTCCGTGTGACCTTGGGTGAATTGCTTCACTTCTTTGGGCCTCAGTTCCCTCATCTGTAAAATGGGAACGGAGACTGTGAGCCCCACGTGGGATGGGGACTGTGTCCAACCCGATTTGCTTGCATCCACCCCAGCACTTAGTACAGTGCCTGGCAACTAGCACTTGACAGATGCCAGAATCATTATTATTATTGTTATATATTTCTCCCCCATTCCCAGCTTCACCGCTTGTCTTCCGTGTGACCTTGGGTGAATTGCTTCACTTCTCTGGGCCTCAGTTCCCTCATCTGTAAAATGGGGATGTAGACTGTGAGCCCCACGTGGGACAGGGACTGTGTCCAACACGATTTGCTTGCATCCACCCCAGCGCTTAGTACAGTGCCTGGCAACTAGCACTTGACAGATACCAGAATCATTATTATTATTGTTATATATTTCTCCCCCATTCCCAGCTTCACCGCTTATCTTCTGTGTGACCTTGGGTGAATTGCTTCACTTCTTTGGGCCTCAGTTACCTCATCTGTAAAATGGGGACGGAGACTGTGCGCCCCACGTGGGACGGGGACTGTGTCCAACCCGATTTGCTTGCATCCACCCCAGTGCTTAGTACAGTGCCTGGCAAATAGCACTTGACAGATACCAGAATCATTATTATTATTATTGTTATATATTTCTCTCCCATTCCCAGCTTCACCGCTTGTCTACTGTGTGACCTTGGGTGAATTGCTTCACTTCTTTGGGCCTCAGTTCCCTCATCTGTAAAATGGGGATGTAGACTGTGAGCCCCACGTGGGACGGGGACTGTGTCCAACCCGATTTGCTTGCATCCACCCCAGCGCTTAGTACAGTGCCTGGCAAATAGCACTTGACAGATGCCAGAATCATTATTATCAATCAATCAATCGTATTGATAAATACGATTGATTGATTGAAAAATACGACTATTATTATTGTTATATATTTCTCCCCCATTAGACTATGAGCTAACTGCAGGCAGGAATGTGTCTGTTGTGATATTGTCCTCCCCCAAGAGCTTAGTAATCAATCAATCAATCATATTTATTGAGTGCTTACTGTGTGCAGAGCACTGTACTAAGCGCTTAGTACAGTGCTTTGCACACAGTAAGCACTCAAGAAATACGACTAAATGGATGAATACAATATCAGCCCTTTGGACACAGTCCCCATCCCTCAGGCAGCTCACAGTCTAAGTAATAATAATAATAATAATAATAGTAGTAATAATAATAATAATAATAGCATTTATTAAGCGCTTACTATGTGCAAAGCACTGTTCTAAGCGCTGGGGAGGTTACAAGCTGATCAGGTTGTCCCACAGGGGGGCTCAGAGTCTTCATCCCCATTTGACAGATAGGGAACTGAGGCCCAGAGAAGTGAAGTGACTCGTCTCTATATGTTGCCAACTTGTACTTCCCAAGCGTTTAGTACAGTGTTCTGCACACAGTAAGCGCTCAATAAATATGAATGATTGACTGATTGATTAACAAATGCCATGATTATTATTATTATTCTCTGGGCCTCAGTTCCCTCGTCTGTAAAATGGGGATAAGGACTGTGAGCCCCCTGTGGGACAACCTGATCACCTTGTAACCTCCCCAACGCTTAGAACAGTGCTTTGCACATAATAAGCACTTAATAAATGCCATTATCATTACTATGTGCCAGGCGCTGTACTAATCGCTGGAGTAGGTAGAAGGTAATCAGGATGGACACAGTCCCTGTCCAACATAGGCCTCACAGTCTTAATCCCCATTTTACAGATGAGTTAAATGAGGCCCAGAGAAGTGAAGTGACTTGTCCAAGGTCACACAGGGGTAAAGTGGTGGAGGCGGGATTAGAACTCAGGTCCTTGTGACTCAAGGACCATGCTCCATTCATTAGGCCACGATGCTTCTGGGAGAGCACAACCCAAAAGAGTTGGTAGAGTTGATTCTCCGCCGTTCAATCAATCGGTGGTATTTATTGATCACTTTGTGCAGAGCACAGTATTACACCCTTTTTTATGGCATTTATTAAGCGCTTACTATGTGCAAAGCACCGTTCTAAGCGCTGGGGAGGTTACAAGGTGATCAGGTTGTCCCACGTGGGGCTCACAGTCTTTATCCCCATTTTACAGATGAGGGAACTGAGGCCCAGAGAAATGAAGTGACTTGCCCAAAGTCACACAGCTGACAATTGGTGGAGCTAGGATTCGAACCCATTACTTCTGACTCCAAAGCCCGGGCTCTTTCCACTGAGCTCAATGAATACGATTGATGATGATGATGATGATGATGATGATGATGATGATGATGATGATGATGATGATGATGATGATTATTATTATCCACCCGAACTTAGGGATAAAAAAGTTGGTTCTGAATGATTCTTAATTGCCCTGCTAAGAGATCTTGTCTACTTGTCTTCCAACTTGTACTTCCCAAGCACTTAGTACAGTGCTCTGCACACAGTAAGTGCTCAATAAATATGATTGAATGAATGAATGAATACTAACTCTATTGGATTCTCCGGAGCGCCCAGTACAGTGCTCTGCACATGGTAGATTGTCAGCTCTACAAAGGCAGAGGTGGTGTCGACTCACTCCATTGTCCTCTACCAGCTGGTCAGTTCATTCAATCATTCATTCAATAATATTTATTGAGTGCTTAATGTGTGCAGAGCACTGTACTAAGCACTTGAAAAGTACAGTTCGGCAACAGAGACAATCCCTACCCAACAATGGGCTCGCAGTCTAGAAGAGGGCAGGCAGACATCAAAACAAGTAAACAGGCATCAGTAGCATCAATTATAAATAAATAGAATTAGCTCCATACGCTCTTCAGAAACACAATCCCCACATTGTAGGCATTCATTCATTCATCCATTCAATCGTATTTATTGAGCGCTTACTGTGTGCAGAGCACTGGACAAAGCACTTGGGAAGTCCAAGTTGGCAACACGTAGAGACGGTCCCTACCCAACAACGGGCTCACAGTCTAGAAGGGGGAGAGAGACAACAAAACAAAACATGTGGAGGGGTGGCAAGTTGTCAGAACAAATAGAATTAAAGCTAAATGCACATTGTTAACAAAATAAATAGAATAGTAAATATGTCCAAGTAAAATAAATAGAGTAATAAATCTGTACAAACATATAGACAGGTGCTGTGGGGAGGGGAAGGAGGTAGGGCTGGGGGGATGGGGACGAGGAGAGGAAAAAGGGAGCTCAGTCTGGGAAGGCCTCTTGGAGGAGGTGAGCGCTCAGTATGGCTTTGAAGGAAAAACATGGAACGCTTCACGAATTTGCGTGTCAGTGCAGACGTGCTGGGAGAGTAAAACGACCCAGCAGCATGGCCTAGTGGGCAGAATATGGGCCTGGGAGTAATAATGATAATAATAATAATAATGGCATTTGTTAAGCACTTACTATGTGCAAAGCACTGTTCTAAGCGCTGGGGGATACAAGGTGATCAAGTTGTCCCACGGGGGGCTCACAGTCTTAATCCCCATTTTACAGATGAGGTATCTGAGGCATAGAGAAGTTAAGTGACTTGCCCAAAGTCACACAGCTGACAAGTGGCGGAGCCGGGATTTGAACCCATGACCTCTGACTCCAAAGCCCGGGCTCCTTCTACTGAGCCACGCTCGGGGACCTGGGTTCTAATTCTGGCCCCGCCACTTGGCTGTCGTGTGACCTTGGGCCCGTCACTTCACTTCTCTGGGCCTCGGTTCCCTCATCTGTAAAATGAGGCTAGGGACTGTGCCCAATCCAATTAGCTTGTATCTCCCCTAATGCTTAGAACAGTGCTTAGCACAGAGTAAGCGCTTAACAGACGTCATCATCATCATCATCATCATCATCATCATCATCATCATCATCATCATCATCATGTGAAATTTAGCTACAGACCCTGGCTCTGGTGGGGATGGGTCTGGCAACAAACACAACGGGAAAGCCGAAATAATACAGTACAGAAACAACACCCGATATTGGGTAGGGACCGTCTCTATATGTAACCAACTTGTCCTTCCCAAGCGCTTAGTACACTGCTCCGCACACAGTAAGCGCTTAATAAATACGAATGAATGAATTAAATTCATGAATTCAAGTTAGACTGTGAGCCCCATGCAGGTCAGCGACTGTGTCCAACCTAATTAACTTGCATCTACCCCAGCGCTGAGAAAAGTTCCTGACACACAGTCAACGCCTAACAAAGACCCTAATAATAAAAAAGAGATAAAATTTGGGCACCAGCGTTTCCGATCTGCCAAATACAATACTGGTGGGTTTGGTGGGTTTGGAAACAGAGCATTCCCCGGCTGAAACCTTGAGTCAAAATCACAAACGCAAAGCCAAGGAGTAAAGTTTTCAATATGAATTTTACTACTTGAAACAGAAGTGATGAGAGTGAAATTTCCTGCTCCCCAATGTAATTCCCACATGTAAATTTGGGCCTGGAAAAGTTCTTCCAGAATGATATTCCTACAAAGGACTTAAAAGGCAATGATCGCTCTGATAAAGCCAAAAATAAAATTGCAGGAATGATGAGAAAACCCGAGTGCTGAGGAGAAAACCTGTTTTTCCCTAATTTAGATCAAATAGATAGCGTCTCACGACCAAAAACCCCCTTGGTGGTGGCTTAAAAGCTAATTAGGCATGATGATTCGAGTGTTGATTCCAGTATTTATACTGCTACCTGCGGCGACATTCCCCAAATTTTGATTTTCGTCAGCAATTGCACCTCATCATTAAGGTTTGCAGAGCACAGAATTGGATACTCGGTGCTTTCAACAGTGCTTGGCACGTAGTAAGCACTCAACAAATGTGTCTTTTCTTCCCCTGGCCTGGAATGCCCTCCCTCCACACATCCGCCTGTACATATGTATATATGTTTGTACACATTTATTACTCTATTTATTTTAATTGTACATATCTATTCTATTTATTTTATTTTGTTAGTATGTTTGGTTTTGTTCTCTGTCTCCCCCTTTTAGACTGTGAGCCCACTGTTGGGTAGGGACCGCCTCTATATGTTGCCAACTTGTACTTCCCAAGCGCTTAGTACAGTGCTCTGCACACAGTAAGCGCTCAATAAATATGATTGATGATGATGATGTCCCCGTCCACGTTTTGCTTTGTTGTCCGTCTCCCCCTTCTAGACTGTGAGCCTGTTGTTGTGGAGGGACCGTCTCTATGTGTTGCCAACTTGGACTTCCCAAGTGCTTAGTCCAGTGTTCTGCACACAGTAAGCGCTCAATAAATACGATTGAATGGATGAATGAATGAATGAATGAATGCCAACGATGTGGGGATTGTGTTTCTGAAGAAGGTATGGAGCTAATTCTATTTATTTATAATTGATGCTACTGATGCCTGTATATTGGTTTTGATGTCTGAATGATCAAGAATGATGTTCACTGTCCCACTGGTCCAGTGGTGGGGGGCCTCAGGGTACAGCTGAGGTAGAGGAAGCAGGGCGATGTCTACATGTTTTGTTGTCTGTCTCCCCCTTCTAAACTGTGAACCCATTGTTGGGTAGGGATCATCTCTGTATGTTACCGACTTGTACTTCCCAAGCGCTTAGTACAGTGCTCTGCACACAGTAAGCACTCAATAAATACCCATCACAACAAGTAAACAGACATTAATGTAAATAAACTGAAACATAAAGAGTGCGGGAAGAGATGCCATTGCCTCCAGGTTTTCCACCCTCCCAAATATCAGAATTGGGATAATAATGATGGCATTTGTTAAGCGCTTACTATGTGCAAAGCTCGTAGTAATCAATCAAACAATCGTATTTATTGAGCGCTTACTGTGTGCAGAGCACTGTACTAAGCACTTGGGAAGTACAAGTTGGCAACATATAGAGACGGTCCCTACCCAACAGTGGGCTCACAGTCTAAAAGGGGGAGACAGAGAACAAAACCAAACACACTAACAAAATAAAATAAATAGAATAGATATGTACAAGTAAAATAAATAGAGTAATAAATATGTACAAACATATATACATATATACAGGTGATATACATATATACAACCTGGTCAGGTTGTCCCATGGGGGGCTCACAGTCTTAATTCCCATTTTACAGGTGAGGTAACTGAGACTCAGAGAAGTGAATAATAATAATAATAATGGCATTTACTAAGCGCTTACTATGTGCAAAGCACTGTTCTAAGCGCTGGGGAGGTTGCAAGGTGATCAGGTTGTCCCATGGGGGGGCTCACCATCTTAATTCCCATTTTACAGATGAGGGAACTGAGACTCAGAGAAGTGAATAATAATAATAATAATAATAATAATAATAATAATGGCATTTACTAAGCGCTTACTATGTGCAAAGCACTGTTCTAAGCGCTGGGGAGGTTACAAGGTGATCAGGTGGTCCCACGTGGGGCTCACAGTCTTCATCCCCATTTTACAGATGAGGGAACTAAGACTCAGAGAAGTGAATAATAATAATAATAATAATGGCATTTATTAAGTGCTTACTATGTGCAAAACACTGTTCTAACCACTGGGGAGGTTACAAGGTGATCAGGTTGTCCCACGGGGGGCTCACAGTCTTAATTCCCATTTTACAGGCGAGGTAACTGAGACTCAGAGAAGTGAATAATAATAAGAATAATAATAATAATAATAATGGCATTTACTACGCACTTACTATGTGCAAAGCACTGTTCGAAGCACTAGGGAGGTTACAAGGTGATCAGCTTGTCCCATGGGGGGGGCTCACCGTCTAAATTCCCATTTTACAGATGAGGGAACTGAGACTCAGAGAAGTGAATAATAATAATAATAATAATAATAATGGCATTTATTAAGTGCTTACTATGTGCAAAGCACTGTTCTAAGCGCTGGGGAGGTTACAAGGTGATCAGGTTGTCCCATGGGAGGCTCACCGTCTTAATCCCCATTTTGCAGATGAGGTCACTGAGGCATAGAGAAGTGAAGCGACTTGCCCAAGGTCACACAGCAGATATTTGGTGGAGTCCCTTCTAGACTGAGCCCGTTGTTGGGTAGGGACCGTCTCCATTTGTTGCCAACTTGTACTTCCCAAGCGCTTAGTCCAGTGCTCTGCACACAGTAAGCGCTCAATAAATACGATTGAATAAATGAATGAATGAATGGAGCCAGGATTAGAACCCATGATGTTTTGTGTTGTTGTCTGTCTCCCCCTTTAAGACTGTGAGCCCGTTGTTGGGTAGGGACCGTCTCTATATGTTGCCAACTTGTACTTCCCAAGCGCTTAGTCCAGTGCTCTGCACACAGTAAGCGCTCAATAAATATGATCGAATGAATGAATAATAATAATGGCATTTATTAAGCGCTTACTGTGTTCGCTTATTATGAGGATTGAATTTTTTTCTTCCTCCCCCTCAGACTGCGAGTCCCATGTGGGGCAGGGACTGTGTCTGACCCAAGTATCTTGTATCTCCCCCAGCGCTTAGTACATGTGTTCGTTACATAGTAAGCGCTTAACAAACCCTACAGTGATTAGGTCGTCATTACGCCAGCAAATTTCTCTGAGTCTTGCAGGTTGCTACGCCTGAGTTTATTTCCCATTTTCCTCCAAGTGAAAAGGAATTAAGCCATCCAGGGTGTAATGTAGCAAAACCAGAGATTTATTCCATCGTATCCTTGCTCGGAGGCGGGTTGGATAATCAGGCCTGGGGAGAGAGGAATGGAATAGGATGGTTTCATTTTACTTAATTCTTTATAACGATTTGTCAGAAAAAATATAAAAAGCCCTTGGTTGGTTTTCCAACTAGAAAACGGCTGTTTTAAGGGTCCGACAATCTGTGACCGATAAAACCGCTCAAAATCAACAATAAATCCCTAATTCGTTTCCGGTTTAATCCCAACTTGGTCTGGGAATTGGGAATCTCTAAAGGGCTTTCAATTTTTGGTCTTCGCTACCACTCTGGTGAAGAGCCAGGTATTATCACCCCCATTTTCCAGAGGAGGAAATTGAGGCCCAGGGAGGGTGAGGAAGGTAGAAAGGCAGGGGTTATTGTACCCATTTTACAGAGGAATAATAATAATAATAGGCATTTGTTAAGCGCTTACTATGTGCAAAGCACTGTTCTAAGCGCTGGGGAGGATACAGGGTGATCAGGTTGTCCCATGTGGGGCTCACAGTCTTAATCCCCATTTTACAGATGAGATAACTGAGGCCCAGAGAAGTTAAGTAACTTGCCCAAGATCACATAGCAGACATGTGGTGGAGTCAGGATTCGAACCCATGACCTCTGACTCCAAAGCCCGGGCTCTTTCCACTGAGCCATGCTGCTTCTCTGAGGTCCGGAGAGGTTAAGGAGAGGATGAGGAAGGTAATTTATTCCCTCCTATTAATGTCTGCCTCGCCCTCTAGACTGTAAATTTGTTGAGGGAAGGGAATTTGTTAATAATAATAATGATAATGATAGCATTTATTAAGCGCTTACTATGTGCAAAGCACTGTTCTAAACGCTGGGGAGATTACAAGGTGATCAGGTTGTCCCACTGGGGGCTCACAGCCTTAATCTCCATTTTACAGATGAGGGAACTGAGGTCCAGAGAAGTTAAGTGACCTGCCCAAAGTCACATAGCTGACAAGTGGCAGAGTCAGGATTTGAACCCATGACCTCTGACTTCAAAGCCCGGGCTCTTTCCACTGAGCCACGCTGCTTCTCTGTTATATTGCATTCTCCAAAGTGCTTAACAACAATAAATAATAATCATGGTATTTTTTAAGCATTTTATAGCTGGGGTGGATACAACCAAATCGGGTTGGACAGAGTCCCTGTCCCACGTGGGGCTCACAATCTCAATCCCCATTTCACAGATGAGGGAACTGAGGCCCAGAGAAGTGAAGTGGCTTTTTTTATGGCATTTACTAAGCGCTTACTGTGTGCAGAGCACTGTACTAAGCGCTTGGGAAGTACAAGTTGGCAACATATAGAGATGGTCCCTACCCAACAGTAGGATCATTGCATTCTCTGAAGCGCTTAACAATAATAATAATAATCATGGTATTTTTTAAGCGTTTTATAGCTGGGGTGGATACAACCAAATCGGGTTGGACAGAGTCCCTGTCCCACGTGGGGCTCACAATCTCAATCCCCATTTCACAGATGAGGGAACTGAGGCCCAGAGAAGTGAAGTGGCTTTTTTTATGGCATTTACTAAGCGCTTACTATGTGCAAAGCACTGTTCTAAGCACTGGGGAGGCTACAAACTTCCTCTCCCCCATTCCCCCCACCCTACCTCCTTCCCCTCCCCACAGACCCTGTATAGATGTTTGTACAGATTTATTACTCTATTTATTTTACTTGTACATATTGACTCTTCTATTTATTTTATTTTGTTAATATGTTTTGTTATATTGTCTGTCTCCCCCTTCTAGACTGCGAGCCCGCTGTTGGGTAGGGACCGTCTCTCTACGTTGCCAACTTGTACTTCCCAAGCGCTTAGTACAGTGCTCTGCACACAGTAAGTGCTCAATAAATACGATTGAAAGGTGATCAGGTTGTCTCATCATCATCATCATCATCATCATCATCAATCGTATTTATTCTCACGTATTCTCACAGTCTCAATCCCCATTTTACAGATGAGGGAACTGAGGCCCAGAGAAGTGAAGTGGCTTGCCCAAGGTCACACAGCAGACAAGTGGTGGAGCCAGGATTAGAACCCATGACCTCCTGACTCCCAAGCCTGTGCTCTACCCACTATGCCAGGCTGCTTAGTCCAGTGCTCTGCACACAATAAGCGCTCAATAAAGATGATTGAACAAATGAAAGTAGAACGGCAGGTATTATTACCCATTTTACAGAGGAGGCCATTTTGCATTAAGCCATTACGCCATTTTACACACCGCTCTTCCATCTCTTCTATTTATTAACGGTATCTGTTAAGTGCTTACTAGGTATCAGGCACTGTACTAAGCGCTGGGGTGGACACAACCAAATTGGGTTGGACACAGTCCCTGTCCCATGTGAGGCTCACAATCTCAATCTCCACTTTACAGATGAGGTAACCAAGGCCCGGGGAAGGGAAGTGACTTGCCCACGGTCACACAGCAGGCACGTTGTTGCCAAATTGTACATCCCAAGCGCTTAGTACAGTGTTCTGCACACAGTAGGCGCTCAATAAATACAACTGAATGAATGAAAGTCACTCCAATTGGAATGACCATCTCCCATTTAAAGCAAACATCAGAACTCGGCTACGTCACTTCAGGGGAAGCAGCATGAGAATGAGAAGCAGGTTGTGGGTTCTAATCCTGGCTCTGCCAGTCGTCAGCTGTGTGACTTTGGGCGAGTCACTTCACTTCTCTGTGCCTCAGTTACCTCATCTGGAAAATGGGGATGAAAACTGTGAGCTCCACGTGGATAAACCTGATCACCTTGTGTCTCCCCCAGCACTCAGAACAGTGTTTGGCACATAGTAAGTGCTTAGCAAATACCATCATTATTATTTCAGGGGGACAAATCCAGTATTAGGAGGCTAATAGGTAGGGTTAATAATAATAAATAATAATAATAATAATAATGGCATTTATTAAGTGCTTACCATGTGCAAAGCACTGTTTTAAGTGCTGGGGAGGTTACAAGGTGATCTGGTTGTCCCGGGGGGGCTCACAGTCTTCATCCCCATTTTACAGATGAGGTCACTGAGACCCAGAGAAGTTATCACAACTGGGAAATATTTGTCATCATCATCATCATCATCAAACGTATTTATTGAGTGCTTACTGTGTGCAGAGCACTGTACTAAGCGCTTGGGAAGTACAAGTTGGCAACATATAGAGACAGTCCCTACCCAACAGTGGGCTCACAGTCTAAAAGGGGGAGACAGAGAACAAAACCAAACATACTAACAAAATAAAATAAATAGAATAGATATGTACAAGTAAAATAAATAAACAGAGTAATAAATATGTACAAACATATATACATATTTGTCAACCTCTGACCACCATAATAATAATGATAATAATAATAATGGCTTTTGTTAAGCGCTTAGTATGTGCCAAGCACTGTTCTAAGCGCTGGGGTAGATATAAGGTCATCAGGTTGTCCCCCGTGGGGCTCACAGTCTTCATCCCCATTTTACAGATGAGGGAACTGAGGCACGGAGAAGTGAAGTGAAGGATCCTAATTTGCCGCCACTCAGTTCAGTGACATATCGATCAGCAAAGCCCAGCAAAAGGTCTCTGCGGGAAGAGCGGGGAGGGAAAATCAAAGGAAAGGAAAATCAAAATCAAGAGGGTCCGTGGCTTTATACCGGCTCGTCTGTAATAATAATAATAATAATGATGGCATTTGTTAAGCGCTTACTATGTGCAGAGCACTGTTCTAAGCGCTGGGGGGGATACAAGGTGATCAAGTTGTCCCACGTGGGGCTCACAGTCTTAATCCCCATTTTACAGATGAGGGAACTGAGGCTCAGAGAAGTTAAGTGACTTGCCCAAGGTCACACAGCAGACATGTGGCGGAGCCGGGATTCGAACCCATGACCTCTGACTCCAAAGCCCGTGCTCTTTCCAATGAGCCACGCTGCTTCTCTGTAGTAGGTCTGTAGCCACCTCAGCTGGTAAATCAAACCCAACGTTACCTCTGTTTAAGTGCGGAGAGTCGCAATCCATCAGGATAAAATGGAAAAATTTACAATCCGTTTTAGTCGAGATCCCAAACTAAATCCATCGTGTGGCCAGGGGAAAGAGAGCGTCGGTGTGGAATTTAAACCCCAATTCACAACGCGTAAAACCAGTGCAATCCATCACTCCTGGCTTCTGCCTCTCGTTTTCTGGAATTTGCCGTATCGTGCGGAGGGTGAATAGTCCCCGTTGCTGGTGTCTGGGACAGATTCCCCTCCAATACGATGAATTATTTACATCGTAAATAATGATACTAGTAATAACAGTATTTTTTATGGTATTTGTTAAGCACTTACTATTTGCCAAGCACTGTTGTAAGCGCTAGGGTAGACACAAGGTCATCAGGTTGTCCCACGAGGGGCTCATAGTCTTACTCCCCATTTAATCAATCAATCAATCAATCAATCGTATTTATTGAGTGCTTACTGTGCGCAGAGCACTGTACTAAGCGCTTGGGAAATCCAAATGGGCAACATCTAGAGACGGTCCCTACCCAACAGTGGGCTCACAGTCTAGAAGGGGGAGACAGAGAACAAAACCAAACATATTCACATATTCAACATATTCAAGGCCCTACTGAGAGCTCACCTCCTCCAGGAGGCCTTCCCAGACTGAGCCCCCTCCTTCCTCTCCCCCTCCTCCCCCTCTCCATCCCCCCATCTTACCTCCTTCCCTTCCCCACAGCACCTGTATAGATGTATATATGTTTGTACATATTTATTACTCTATTTATTTATTTATTTTACCTGTACATATCTATTCTATTTATTTTATTTTGTTAGTAAGTTTGGTTTTGTTCTCTGTCTCCCCCTTCTAGACTGTGAGCCCACTGTTGGGTAGGGACCGTCTCTATATGTTGCCAAGTTGAACTTCCCAAGCGCTTAGTACAGTGCTCTGCACACAGTAAGCGCTCAATAAATACGATTGATGATGATGATGATGATGATCAGGTTGTCCCACGAGGGGCTTAGTCTTACTCCCCATTTAATCAATCAATCAATCAATCAATCGTATTTATTGAGCGCTTACTGTGTGCAGAGCACTGTACTAAGCGCTTGGGAAGTCCAAGTGGGCAACATCTAGAGACGGTCCCTACCCAACAGTGGGCTCACAGTCTAGAAGGAGGAGAGAGAGAACAAAACCATATTCACAAAATAAAATAAATAGAATAGATATGTACAAGTAAATAGAGTACTCAATAAATACGATTAATTAAATATCTAATTAACTGAATTAATTGAATTAGATTAGATTAACCTAATTCTAATCTAATTGAATTAGATTAATTGAATATTCCTCCCTCAAAATAGGGAGGAAGACCCAATATGGCAGCCAGAAGAGGTGCCTCAGAGAAACTGGTACTTACCTGCCCACCGTGTGCGGCACCAAAATGGGGGGAAAGGGCTAGTAGCCCCCTTGACGGCCAACTCGCCCCGCTGAGTCCTGTCCCTCACGCCCTCAGGGAAGCCCTCGCGCTCACAACGGCCGCCTTTACGCGACTCCACAAATGAGGAAACAGAGGCCCAGAGAAGTGAAGCGACTTGCCCAAGGTCACACAGCTGACAAGTGGCAGAGCCAGGATTAGAACTCGCATCCTCTGCCCCCCAAGCCTGTGCTCTTACCACTGAACCACGCTGCTTACTACGTATACTAAGCGCTGGGGTGGATACAGGCAAATCGGGTTGGACACTATCCCTGTCCCACGTGAGGCTCACGGTCCCCATCCCCATTTGACAGAGGAGGGAACTGAGGCCCAGAGAAGTGAAGCGACTTGCCCAAGGTCACACAGCTGACAAGTGGCAGAGCTGGGATTAGAACCCATGACCTTCCGATTCCCAGGCCGGGGCTCTGGCCTCTACGCCGCACGTTCCGCCACCACGTATATCTCTTGAGATCATCATCATCATCAATCGTATTTATTGAGCGCTTACTGTGTGCAGAGCACTGTACTAAGCGCTTGGGAAGTACAAGTTGGCAACATATAGAGACGGTCCCGACCCAACAGTAGGAGATGTTATTAGCTGCCCAGCAGATGATCCGCGGATTCTGAATCAGAGAAGCAGTGTGGCTTAGTGGAAAGAGCCAGGGGTGGGAGTCAGAGGTCGTGGGTTCTAATCCCGGCTCTGCCACTTGTCTGCTGTGTGACCTTAGGCAAGTCACTTCACTTCTCTGTGCCTCAGTTCCCTCATCTGCAAATTGGGGATGAACCCTGTGAGCCCCACGTGGGACAACCTGATCACCTTGCATCTCCCCCAGAGCTTAGAACAGTGCTTGGCACATAGTAGCCCACTGTTGGGTAGGGACTGTATATGTTGCCAATTTGTACTTCCCAAGCACTTAGTACAGTGCTCTGCACATAGTAAGCGCTCAATAAATACGATTGATGATGATGATGATAGTAAGCGCTTAACTGATACCGTAATAATAATAATAGTAATAATAATAATAATAATCTGTGCCTCAGTTCCCTCATCCGCAAATGTGATGCAAACAATAATAATAATGGTATTTATTAAGCGCTTACTATGTGCAAAGCACTGTTCTAAGCGCTGGGGGGGATACAAGGTGATCAGGTTGTCCCACATGGGGCTCACAGTTATTATCCCCATTTTACAGATGAGGTAACTGAGGCGCAGAGAAGTTAAGTGACTTGCCCAATGTCACACAACAGACACGTGGTGGAGGAAGGATTTGAACCCATGACCTCTGACTCCAAAGCCCGGGCTCTTTCCACAGAGCCATGCTGCAAATGCATCTGTGAGCCCTACATGGGACAACCTGATGACCTTGTATCTATTCCAGTGGTTAGAACAGTGCTGGCACATAGTAAGCGCTTAACAAATGCCATTATTATCATTATTATTATTATTATTATTATTATTATTATTATATAGCGAAAACCCGGACATGATGCAAGATTAAATAGAAATTATACGGGTTGGTGTTTTCTGCCGAAACAAAGTTAGAGCCATCTGGCTTGGAAATTGTTAACTTCTTCCCAGAATTGAAGCTGACGGAGCCTGTTAATGTACATATTTATTACTCTATTTATTTATTTATTTATTTTACCTGTACATATCTACTCTGTTTATTTTATTTTGTTAGTATGTTTGGTTTTGTTCTCTGTCTCCCCCTTTTAGAATGTGAGCCCACTGTTGGATAGGGATTGTCTCTATGTGTTGCCAACTTGTACTTCCCAAGTGCTTAGTACAGTGCTCTGCACACAGTAAGCGCTCAATAACGACGATTGATTGATTGATTGTTAAAGTGATGGGAGAAGATTCCTCATGCAAATGGAGAATTGGAGGGGAGGTAAACCCATTAACGCTTTGGCTTGTTATATTTGGTCTTTTATTATCAGTAATAATAATAACAATAATAATGACTGTGGTGTTTCTTAAGTACTTACTATGTACCAGGCACTGTTTGTTCTAAGCACTGGGTTCAAATCCCAGCTCCACCTCTTGTCAGTTGCGTGACTTTGGGCAAATCACTTCACTTCTCCGGGCCTCAGTGACCTCATCTGTAAAATGGGGATGAAGACTGTGAGCCCCACGTGGGACAACCTGATCACCTTGTAACCCCTCCAGCGCTTAGAACAGTGCTTTGCACTTGGACCGGTGGACTTGGCCGGCACATTTTTTTGATTTCGTTGAGTAACGGAACCTTTTTCTCCCTGTGTATATGTTTGTACATATTTATTACTCTATTTATTTATTTTACTTGTACATATCTATTCTATTTTATTTTGTTAGTATGTTTGGTTTCGTTCTCTGTCTCCCCCTTTTAAACTGTGAGCCCCCTGTTGGGTAGGGACCGTCTCTATATGTTGCCAACTTGTGCTTCCCAAGCGCTTAGTACAGTGCTCTACACACAGTAAGCGCTCAATAAATACGATTGATTGATTACTCCATTTATTTATTTTACTTGAACATATCTATTCTATTTATTTTATTTTGTTAGTATGTTTGGTTTTGTTCTCTGTCTCCCCCTTTTAGACTGTGAGCCCACTGTTGGGTAGGGACTATCTCTATATGTTGCCAACTTGGACTTCCCAAGCGCTTAGTACAGTGCTCTGCACACAGTAAGCACTCAATAAATATGATTGAGTGATTGATTGATTGATTACTCTATTTTACTTGTACATATCTATTCTATTTATTTTATTTTGTTAGTATGTTTGGTTTTGTTCTCTGTCTCCCCCTTTTAGACTGTGAGCCCACTGTTGGGTAGGGACTGTCTCTATATGTTGCCAACTTGAACTCCCAAGCGCTTAGTACAGTGCTCTGCACACAGTAAGCGCTCAATAAATACGATTGATTGATTGATTGATTTGCACATAGTAAGCGCTTAATAAATTCCATCATCATCATCACTGGGGTGGTTACAAGTAAATCAGGGTGGACAGAGTCCCCGTCCCACGTGGGGCTCACAGTCTCCATCCCCATTTGACAGATGAGGGAACTGAGACGCAGAAAAGTCAAGCGACTTGCCCAAGGTCACACAGCAGACAAGTGGCGGAGGCGGGATTAGAACCCATGACCTTCCGACTGCCAGGCAAACCAGCTCCATCTTCTGGATCCTGCAAACTGTAGACTGTCAGCTACTTGAGGGCAGATCAGTGTCAATCAGTCAGTCAGTTGGATTTATTGAGCGCCAACTGTGTGCAGAGCACTGTACTAAGCGCTTGGGAGGGCGCACTATAACAATATAACAGACACATTCCTAGCCCACAACGAACTTGTGTCTAGAAGCAGCGGGGCTCAGTGGCAAGAGCCCGGGCCTGGGAATCAGAAGGTCGTGGGTTCTAATCCCGGCTCTGCTGCCTGTTTGCTGTGTGACCTCGGGCAAGTCACTTCACTTCTCTGGGTCTCAGTTACCTCATCTGGAAAATGGGGATTGAGAGTGTGAGCCCCACGTGGGACAGGGACCGTGTCCAACCCAATCTGCTTGTATAATAATAATAATAATAATAATAATAATAATAATAATAGCGTTTATTAAGCGCTTACTATGTGCAAAACTGCTCTAAGCGCTGGAGAGGTTACAAGGTGATCAGGTTGTCATCATCATCATCATCAATTGTATTTATTGAGCGCTTACTATGTGCAGAGCACTGTACTAAGCGCTTGGGAAGTGCAAATTGGCAACATATAGAGACAGTCCCTACCCAACAGTGGGCTCACAGTCTAAAAGGGGGAGACGGAGAACAAAACCAAACATACTAACAAAATAAAATCAATAGAATAGATATGTACAAGTAAAATAAATAAATAAATAAATAGAGTAATAAATATGTACAAACATATATACATATTTGTCCCACTTGGGGGTCAAAGTCTTCATCCCCATTTTACAGATGAGGTCACTGAGGCCCAGAGAAGTGAAGCGACTTGCCCAAAGTCACACAACTGACAAGAGGTGCAGCTGGGATTTGAACCCAGTGCTTAGAACAAACAGTGCCTGGTACATAGTAAGTACTTAACAAACACCACAATCATTAAGCACTGGGGAGGTTACAAGGTGATCAGGGTGTCCCACGGGGGGGCTCACAGTCTTAATCCCCATTTTACAGATGAGGGAACTGAGGCACAGAGAAGTGAAGTGACTTGCCCAAAGCCACACAGCTGACAAGTGGCGGAGCTGGGATTTGAACCCATGACTTCTGACTCCAAAGCCCAGGCTCTTTCCACGGAGCCACGCTAGTGGCTCTGTATCCACACCAGTGCTTAGTACAGTGCCTGGCACGTAGTTAAGCACTTAAACACCATTATTACTATTATTACTAACTCTATTGTCCTTTCCCAAGCGCTCAGTACAGTGCTCCGTACAAAGTAGACTGTCAGCTCCTTCATTCATTCATTCAATCGTATTTATTGAGCGCTTACTGTGTGCAGAGCACTGTACTAAGCGCTTGGGAAGTACAAGTTGGCAACACAACTTGGATCCTGTCTGCTGATTTTTTTCCACTGTTTTTTATTAAAGCGCTTCTCACTGTCAGCTTGTTGTGGGAAGGGAATGTGTCTGTTCATTGGTGTATTGTCCTCCCCCAAGCGCTTAGTACAGTTTTGCACACAAGCGCTCAATAAATATGAGAGAATGAACATAATGTGTTCAACCGTGAACCACAATTTTGTTATATGGGCAGGGAACATGTCTTCTAATTCTTTTAAGAGAAACAGCGTGGCTTAGTGGGAAGAGCTCAGGTTTGGGAGTCAGAGGATGTGGGTTCTAATTCCGGCTCCTCCATTTGTCTGCTGTGTGACCTTGGGCAAGTCACTTCACTTCTCTGGGCCTCAGTTCCCTCATCTGTAAAATGGGGATGAAGTCTGTGAACCCCACATGGGACAACCCGATGACCTTGCATCTACCCCAGTGCTTAGAACAGACCTTGGCATGTAGTAAGTGCTTAACAGATACTTGAATTATTATTAATTATTATTATTATAAGCAAATTGGGTTGGACGTAGTCTCTGTCCCACGTGGGGCTCACTGTCTCAATCCCCATTTTACAGATGAGGTAACTGGGGCCCTGAGAATAATAATAAGAAGAAGAATGATGGCATTTATTAAGCGCTTACAATGTGCAAAGCACTGTTCTAAGCACTGGGGAGGATACAAGATTATCAGGTTGTCCCACGGGGGGTTCACAGTCTTAATCCCCATTTTACAGATGAGGTAACTGAGGCACAGAGAATTCAAGTGACTTGACCAAGGTCACACAGCTGATAAATGGTGAAGCTGGGATTAGAACCCATGACCTCTGACTCCAAGCCCAGGCACTAGCAGCAGAGAAGCAGCGTGGCTCAGTGGAAGGAGCAAGGGTTTTGGAGTCAGAGGTCATGGGTTCAAATCCCGGCTCTGCCAACTGTCAGCTGTGTGACTTTGGGAAACTCACTTCACTTCTCTGGGCCTCAGTTCCCTCATCTGTAAAATGGGGGTGAAGACTGGGAGCCTCACGTGGGACAACCTGGTCACCTTGTAACCTCCCCAGCGCTTAGAACAGTGCTTTGCACATAGTAAGCACTTAATAAATGCCGTTATTATTATTATTATTATCATTATTATTATTAGCCACCAGTTCATGCTGCGGAGTTGCCAGAGGTGCGAATATCAAATGTCCAAAGGTCCCAAGTGTAAGTGCATAGAGGGAGCCAGGAAAAACAGGGTTTAACCAGGGAAGGGTTCTTGGAGTAAATAACAACAATAATAATGATGATGGTATTTGTTAAGCACTTACTATGTGCCAAGCACTGTTCTAAGCTCTGGTAGATATAAAGTGATCAGGTTGTCCCACGTGGGGCCCACAGTCTTCAGCCCCATTTTCCAGATGAGGTAACTGAGGCCCAGAGAAGTGAAGCATCTTGCCCAAGGTCACACAGCGGACAAGTGGCGGAACAGGGATTAGAACCCACGATCTCTGACTCCCAAGCTTGGGATCTTTCGTCTGAGCCGCGCTGCTTCTAGGAAGATTCATTCATTTCATTTCATTGTATTTATTGAGCACTTACTGTGTGCAGAGCATTGGACTAAGCGCTTGGGAAGTACAAGTTGGCAACATCTAGCGACGGTCCCTACCCAACAGTGGGCTCCCAGTCTAGAAGAGATGTGACCTTAGTAATGCTTTGAAGGTTGGGAGAGCGGTGGTCTGTCAAGGGAAGCAGCGTGGCTCAGTGGAAAGAGCCCGGGCTTTGGAGTCAGCGGTCATGGGTTCGAATCCCGGCTCCACCACATGTCTGCTGTGTGACCTTGGGCAAGTCACTTAACTTCTCTGAGCCTCAGTTCCCTCATCTGTAAAGTGGGGTTTAAGACTGTGAGTCCCACGTGGGACAACCTCATCACCTCGTATCCCCCCCAGCACTTAGAACAGTGCTTCACACATAGTAAGCGCTTAACAAATACCATCATTATTATTATTATCATTATTATATGAAGGGGGAGGGCGTTCTGGAACAGAGGCAGGACGTGGGCCAGGGGTCAGTGGTGAGATGGAGGAGATGGCGGGGTAGTGAGGAGCTTGGTGTGAGAGGAGCAGAGCGTGCGGGCCGGGCCGGAGGAGGAGAGTGGCCAGGGGAGGGACGAGGGGGCGACCCCATGGACGGCTTGAAAGTCCACGGTGACCTCTTTCTGTTTGACGCAGAGGGGGACGGGCAACCCCTGGAGGGCCTTGAGGAACGGCGAAACGGGGACTGAATGTTCTGCAGAGAAATCATCAATCGTATGTATTGAGCGCTTACTATGTGCAGAGCACTGTACTAAGCGCTTGGAAAGTACAAATTGGCAACATATAGAGACGGTCCCTACCCAACAGTGGGCTCACAGTCTAAAAGGGGGAGACAGAGAACAAAACCAAACATACTAACAAAATAAAATAAATAGAATAGATATGGACAAGTAAAATAAATAAATAAATAAATAGAGTAATATATACAGATGCTGTGGAGAAGGGAAGGAGGTAAGATGGGGGGGGATGGAGAGGGGGACGAGGGGGAGAGGAAGGAAGGGGCTCAGTCTGGGAAGGCCTCCTGGAGGAGGTGAGCTCTCAGCAGGGCCTTGAAGGGAGGAAGAGAGCGAGCTTGGTGGATGGGCAGAGGGATTGGGGGCATTCCAGGCCCGGGGAGAAATGACCCAGGCAACACATTTGAAGGAGGACAACAGAATCGTTTGCCATAATCCCTGCCCTCAAGGAGCTTGAAAGCCTATCATGTGCAGAGCACTGGGGTAAGCATCAGGGAGAGCAATAATAATAATAACAATAATGGCATTTGTTAAGTGCTTACTATGTGCAAAGCACTGTTCTAAGCTCTGGGGAGGTTATAAGGTGATCAGGTTGTCCCACGTGGGGCTCACAGTCTTCATCCCCATTTCACAGATGAGGTAACAAGCTCAGCGAAGTTAAGTGACTTGCTCAAGGTCACACAGCAGACATGTGGCAGAGCCTGGATTAGAACCCATGACCTCTGACTCCCAAGCCCAGACTCTTTCCACTGAGCCACACTGCTTCCCCCAGACAATGACTCTCCCCCGCTTCAAGGCCTTACTGAAGGCCCATCTCCTCCATTTATTCATTCATTCATTCAATCGTATTTATTGAGCACTTACTGTGTGCAGAGCACTGGACTAAGCGCTTGGGAAGTCCAAGTTGGCAAAATATAGAGCCGGTCCCTACCCAACAGCGGGCTCACAGTCTAGAAGGGGTTGACAGACAACAAAACAAAACATATTAACAAAATAAGAGGCCTTCCCTGGCTAAGCCCCCCTTTCCTCTTCTCCTGCTCCCTTCTGCGTCACCCGTGCGCTTGGATTTGCTCCCGTTCTTTCCCCCTCCCTCAGCCAAACATCACTTATGTCCATTTCTCTTATTTATTTTACCGTCTAAGAGTTATGTCCATTTCTCTTACTGTCTGTCTAAGAGTATACTAGTACCTCCTTCTGTTCCCCACAGCACCTGTATATTATTATTATTATTATTATTATTATTATTATTATTATTATTTTTACCTCCTTCCCTTCCCCACAGCACCTGTATATTTGTATACATGTTTGTATATATTTATTACTCTATTTATTTATTTATTCATTTATTCATTTATTCATTTATTTATTTTACTTGTACATATCTATTCTATGTATTTTATTTTGTTACTATGTTACTATGTTATTTATTTATTTATTCATTTATTCATTTATTTATTTTACTTGTACATATCTATTCTATGTATTTTATTTTGTTACTATGTTTGGTTTTGTTCTCTGTCTCCCCCTTCTAGACTGCGAACCCACTGTTGGATCGGGACCGTCTCTAGATGTTGCCAACTTGGACTTCCCAAGCGCTTAGTACGGTGCCCTGCACACAGTAAGCGCTCAATAAATACGATTGATCGGTACTAATAATAATAATGATGGCATTTTTGAAGCACTTACTACGTGCAGAGCACTGTTCTAAGCGCTGGGGGGATACAAGGTGATCAATTTGTCCCACGTGGGGCTCACAATCAATCCCCATTTTACAGACGAGGTAACTGAGGCTCAGAGAAGTCAAGTGACTTGCCTAAGTTCACACAGCCGTCATGCGGCGGAGTAGGGATTCGAACCTCTGACCTCTGACTCCAAAGCCCGGGCTCTTTTCACTGAGCTATGCTACTTCCCGATTGAAGCAGCATGATCGATCGATTATTGATCGATTGGTAGTACAGCAGAATACCAGCCTCATATTCAACCTGTCACCAAATCCTGGCAGTTCAACTTCCACGAAATCGCGAAAGTCAGCCCTTTTCCTCCTCATCATCATCAATCGTATTTATTGAGTGCTTACTATGTGCAGAGCACTGTACTAAGCGCTTGGGAAGTACAAATTGGCAACATCTAGAGACAGTCCCTACCCAACAGTGGGCTCCCAGTCTAAAAGGGGGAGACAGAGAACAAAACCAAACATACTAACGAAATAAAATAAATAGAATAGATATGGACAAATAAAATAAATAAATAAATAAATAGAGTAATCATCAATCATCATCAATCGTATTTATTGAGCGCTTACTATGTGCAGAGCACTGTACTAAGCGCTTGGGAAGTCCAAATTGGCAACATATAGAGACAGTCCCTACCCAACAGTGGGCTCACAGTCTAAAAGGGGGAGACAGAGAACAAAACCAAACATACTAACAAAATAAAATAAATAGAATAGATATGGACAAATAAAATAAATAAATAAATAGAGTAATCATTAATCATCATCAATCGTATTTATTGAGCGCTTACTATGTGCAGAGCACTGTACTAAGCGCTTGGGAAGTACAAATTGGCAACATCTAGAGACAGTCCCTACCCAACAGTGGGCTCACAGTCTAAAAGGGGGAGACAGAGAACAAAACCAGACATGCTAACAAAATAAAATAAATAGAATAGATATGTACAAATAAAATAAATAAATAAATAAATAGAGTAATAAATCTGTACGAACATATCTACATATATACAGGTGCTGTGGGGAAGGGAAGGAGGTAAGGCGGGGGGGATGGAGAGGGGGACGAGGGGGAGAGGAAGGAAGGGGCTCAGTCTGGGAAGGCCTCCTGGAGGAGGTGAGCTCTCAGCAGGGCCTTTCCTCTCCACCCAAACTGCCACCATTTCCATTCAAGAGGAGAAGTCCTCTCTCGGCCGGATGACCGAATCGGCCTCCTGGCTGACCTCCCTGCCTCCTGTTTCTCCCCACTCCTGCCCACACTTCGCTCCGCCACCCGCCCCATTTTTCCACAAAAACGTTCAGTCCACATCTCCACCGCTGATCTCCTCACCGTACCTCGCTCTCGCCTGTCCCGCCATCGACCCCCGGCCCACGTCATCCCCCAGGCCTGGAATGCCCCCAATCCCTCCGCCCATCCGCCAAGCTAGCTCTCTTCCTCCCTTCAAGGCCCTGCTGAGAGCTCACCTCCTCCAGGAGGCCTTCCCACACTGAGCCCCTTCCTTCATCTCCCCCTCATCTCCCTCTCCATCCCCCATCTTACCTCCTTCCCTTCCCCACAGCACCTGTATATATGTATATATGGTTGTACATATTTATTACTCTTTATTTATTTATTTTACTTGTACATATCTATCCTATTTATTTTATTTTGTTAGTATGTTTGGTTTTGTTCTCTGTCTCCCCCTTTTAGACTGTGAGCCCACTGTTGGGTAGGGACTGTCTCTATATGTTGCCAATTTGTACTTCCCAAGCGCTTAGTACAGTGCTCTGCACATAGTAAGCGCTCAATAAATACGATTGATGATGATGATGATCTCCCCGTTCCTCAAGCCCCTCAGGCCCCTCAGGTCAGACACAGTCCCTGCCCCATATGGAGTTCTCAGTATAAGTAGGAGGAAGAACAGGGATTTAATCCCCATGGGACAGATGAGGGAACTGAGGCGCAGAGAATAATAATAGTAATTCTGGTATCTGGTAATAATAACAATAATAATGGCATTTATCAAGCGCTTACTATGTGCAAAGCACTGTTCTAAACACTGGGGAGGTTACAAGGTGATCAGGTTGTCCCACGGGGGGCTCACAGTCTTCATCCCCCTTTTACAGATGAGGCCCAGAGAAGTGAAGTGACTTGCCCAAAGTCACAAGGCTGACAGTTGGCAGAGCCAGGATTTGAACCCAGGACCTCTGACTCCAAAGCCTGTGCTTTTTCCACTGAGCCACACTGCTTGTGTGTCACATACTGTACTAAGCGCTGGCGTGGATACAAGCAAATCGGGTTGGAGACAGTCCTCTTCTCCTGTGGGGCTCACAGTCTCCATCCCCATTTTCCAGATGAGGGACCTGAGGCCCAGAGAATAATAATAATAATAATAATAATAATAATAGCATTTATTAAGCACTTACTATGTGCATAGCACTGTTCTAAGCGCTGGGGAGGTTACAAGGTGATCAGGTTGTCCCACAGAGGGCTCACAGTCTTAATCCCCATTTTACAGATGAGGGAACTGAGAACCAGAGAAGTGAAGTGACTTGCCCAAAGTCACACAGCTGACAGTGCCGGGATTTGAACCCACGACCTCTGACTCCAAAGCCCGGGCTCTTTCCAGTGAGCCACGCTGCTTCCCCAGTACAGAAGTGACTTGCCCAAGGTCACAAAGTAGACAAATGGCAAAGCAGAATTAGAACCCAGTCCCTCAGACTCCCAGCAATGTCTGGGGGCTAGGACACCAGATTTCTCATCCCAGCTCCACCTCCGGCCTGCTGTGTGGCTTTGGGCAAGTCCCTCCACCCCTCTGTGCCTCAGTTTGCAAAGGGGGCGATTTGCTCTGCCTATCCCTCCCTAAAATCTTGACTTCATCATTCCCACACTGGGGAAATGAGGATTTGAGTTCTTTGGGAAAAAAGGAATTCCTGAGCAAAACGTCATCTTTGTCATAGAGAGAGAGAGAGAGAGAGAGAGAGAGAGAGAGAGAGAGAGAGAGAGAGAGAGAGAGAGAGAGAGAGAGAGAGAGAGAGAGAGAGAGAGAGAGAGAGAGAGAGAGAGAGAGAGAGAGAGAGAGAAAAAAGCAGCGTGGCTCAGTGGAAAGAACACGGGCTTTGGAGCCAGAGGTCATGGGTTCGAATCCCGACTCCACCACATGTCTGCTGTGTGACTTTGGGCAAGTCATTTAACTTCTCTGAGCCTCAGTTCCCTCCTCTGTAAAACGGGGATTAAGACTGTGAGCCCCACATGGGACAACCTGATCACCTTGTAACCTCCTCAGTGCTTAGAACAGTGCTTTGCACATAGTAAGCACTTAACAAATGCCATTATTATTATTATTAATTGTCAGCTGTGTGACTTTGGGCAAGTCACTTCACTTCTCTGGGCCTCAGTTCCCTCATCTGTAAAATGGGGATTAAGACAGGGAGGCCCACGTGGGACAGCCTGATCACCTTGTATCCTCCCAGCGCTTAGAACAGCGATTTGCACATAGTAAGCACTTAACAAATGCCATCATTATCATTATATTATTCTCTGGGCCTCAGTTCCCTCATCTGTAAAATGGGGATTAAGACTGCGAGCCCCACATGGGACAGCCTGATCACCTTGTATCCCCCCAATGCTTAGAACAGCACTTTGCACATAGTAAGCGCTTAACAAATGCCATCATTATCATTATATTATTCTCTGGGCCTCAGTTCCCTCATCTGTAAAATGGGGATGAAGACTGTGAGCCCCACGTGGGACAAGCTGATCACCTTGTATCCCCCCAGCGCTTAGAACAGTGTTTTGCACATAGTAAGTGCTTAATAAAAGCCATCATTATTATTATTGTTATTATTTGGGCAAGTACCTCCACTCCTCTGTGCCTCAGAAGCAGCATGGCTCAGTGGAAAGAGCCCGGGCTTTGGAATCAGAGGTCATGGGTTCGAATCCCGGCTCCGCCACATGTCTGCTGTGTGACCTTGGGCAAGTCACTTAACTTCTCTGAGCCTCAGTTACCTCTCCTGTAAAATGGGGATTAAGACTGAACCCCACATGGGACAATCTGATCACTTTGTATCCCCCCCAGTGCTTAGAACAGTGCTTTGCACATAGTAAGCGCTTAACAAATGCCAACATTATTATTAATAATAATAATAATAATTATAATAATTATCACTTTGTATCCCCCGCAGCGCTTAGTACAGTGCTCTGCACATAGTAAGCGCTCAATAAATACGATTGATTGATTGATATTATTATTTATAAAGGGGGTGATTTCCTCTGCCTATCCCCTCCCTCAAATCTTGACTTCATCATTTCCATGTAGGGGAAATGAAGATGATTTGAATTCTTTGGGAAAAAAATGAATTCCTGAGCAAAACATCATCCTTTTTATTCATATAACTCTCTCTCTATATATATATAGAGAGAGAGAGAGAGTATATCTATATATATAGATAGATATACTCTTCAACAGTCAGAAGATCTAGCAGCCGATGGTGGGCCAGACACTAATAGTCGGCTAATGAATAATTGATATTATTGCAGCAGACCAACGATTATAAATTTCCCATAAAACGGAATCCCAAATTTTTACTTTCTCTCGAGTTCATCCTGAAAAATTCATAAAACACAGAGGTAATGAATTATACATCCTTTCAGTGGCAATAACTCGAGTCGATAGCACAGATGAGGGCTTGGTTGGCTGTGCTGGATGATGGAAAGAGCCCGGGGCTGGGAGACAGAAGGTACTGGGTTCTAAATCCGGCTCTGCCGCTTGTCTACCCCAGCGCTTAGAACAGTGCTTTGCACATAGTAAGCGCTTAACAAATACCAACATTATTATTATTATTATTATCATTATTATCATCATCAATCGTATTTATTGAGCGCTTACTATGTGCAGAGCACTGTACTAAGCACTTGGGAAGTACAAATTGGCAACATCTAGAGACAGTCCCTACCCAACAGTGGGCTCACAGTCTAAAAGGGGGAGACAGAGAACAAAACCAAACATACTAACAAAATAAAATAAATAGAATAGATATGTACAAGTAAAATAAATAAATAAATAAATAAATAAATAAATAAATAAATAAATAAGTAAATAAATAGAGTAATAAATATGTACTGTAAATTGTCAGCTATGTGACCTTGGGTAAGTCACTTCGCTTCTTTGGGCCTCACTTCCCCTCATCTGTAAAATGGGGATTAAATCCTTCTCCCCCTTAGACTGTGAGTCCCGTGTGGGATTAGGGGACAATTTTTTCTCTTTGATTACAATGATAATGATAATTATCATTAGACTTTTAGACTGTGAGCCCACTGTTGGGTAGGGACTATCTCTATATGTTGCCAACTTGTACTTCCCAAGCGCTTAGTACAGTGCTCTGCCCACAGTAAGCGCTCAATAAATACGATTGATGATGATGATGATGATGATGATAATAATGATAATGATAATAATCACCTGTCCACATGTTTTGTCTTGTTGTCTGTCTCCCCCTTCTAGACTGTGAGCCCGTTGTTGGGTAGGGACCGTCTCCATATGTTGCCGACTTGTACTTCCCAAGCGCTTAGTCCAGTGCTCTGCACACAGTAAGCGCTCAATAAATATGATTGGATGGATGAATGAATGATGATTATGATATTTGTTAAGTGCTTCCAGCGTGGGCTATTGGCAAGAGCCCGGGCTTGGGAACCAGAGGTCGTGGGTTCTAATCCCGGCTCCGCCACTTGTCGGATGTGTGACTTTGGGCCAGTCACTTCACTTCTCTGGGCCTCAGTTCCCTCATCTGTAAAATGGGGATGGAGACTGTGAGCCCCTCATGGGACAACCTGATGACATTGTATCTCCCCCAGTGCTTAGAACAGTGCTTGGCACATAGTAAGCGCTTAACAAATACCATTATTGTTATTAAGAAAGAAGCAGCATAGCCTAGTGGCTAGGGCATGGGACTGGGACTCAGAAGGTCCTGGGTTCTAATCTTGGCTCTGCCACTTGTCTTCTGTGTGACCGTGGGCAAGTCACTTCACTTCTCTGGGCCTCGGTTCCTTCAACTGTAAAATGGGGATCGAAACCATGAGCCCCACGTGGGACAGGGACTGCGTCCAACCCGATTTGCCTGTATCCACCCCAGCGCTTAGTACAGTGAAGCAGCGTAGCTCAGTGGAAAGAGCCCGAGCTTTGGAGTCAGAGGTCATGGGTTCAAGTCCCAGCCCCGCCACTTGTCAGCTGTGTGACTTTGGGCAGGTCACTTCACTTCTCTGGGCCTCAGTTACCTCATCTGTAAAAGGGGGATGAAGACTGTGAGCCCCCCGTGGGACAACCTGATCACCTTTAACCTCTCCAGCGCTTAGAACAGTGCTTTGCACATAGTAAGTACTTAATAAATGCTATTATTATTATTATTATTATTATTATTATTATTATTACAGTACCTGGCACCTAGTAAATGCTCAACAAATACTATAATTATTATTATCATGGGCACTGCACAGAGCAATATGGGAGACGCAAGCTAATCAGGTCGGACACGGTCCCTGTCCCGCATGGGATTCACACGCTTCATCTCCATTTTCCAGATGTGGGACAGGGACTGTGTCCAACGCACTTTGCTCGTATCTCCCCCAGCGCTTAGTACAGCGCTTGGCACAGAGTAAGCACTTAGCAAATGCCACAGTTATTACCATTATTACTGTTATGGTGGCAGGAGAGTTTGCGTACGCTGACGATGCTTAGAGCCATGCCGTATAGGGCTGCCTGGAATATGAGAATATAATATAAGCGCTTAGTACAGTGCTCTGCACACGGTAAGCGCTCAATAAATACGATTGATGATGAGAAGCACTGTGCCTTAATGGAAAGAGGGAGTCAGAGGTCGTGGGTTCTAATCCTGCCTCCGCCTCTTGTCGGCTGTGTGACCTTGGGCAAGCCTCTTCCCTTTTCTGGTTCTCAGTGACCTCATCTGGAAAATGGGGATGAAGACTGTGAGCCCCACGGGGGACAGCCTGATGACCTTGTATCTCCCCCAGCGCTTAGGACAGTGCTTGGAACATAGTAAACGCTTAACAAATACCATCATTATTATTACTCTTGTTATGAAGCCAAAAAGTCAAACTCTATTCACCTGTGCTAATAATAATAATAATAATGGCATTTATTAAGCACTTATTAAGTGCAGAGCACTATTTATTACTCTATTTATTTATTTTACTTGTACATATCTATCCTATTTATTTTATTTTGTTAGTATGTTTGGTTTTATTCCCTGTCTCCCCCTTTTAGACTGTGAGCCCACTGTTGGGTAGGGACTGTCTCTATATGTTGCCAATTTGTACTTCCCAAGCACTTAGTACAGTGCTCTGCACACAGTAAGCGTTCAATAAATACGATTGATTGATTGATTGATTGATTGATTGTTCTAAGTGCTGGGGAGGTTACAAGGTGATCAGGTTGCCCCACGGGGGGGCTCACAGTCCTAATCCCCATTTTACAGATGAGGGAGCTGAGGCCCAGAGAAGTGAAGTGACTTGCCCAAAGTCATCCAGCTGACAATTGGTGGAGCCGGGATTTGAACTCACGACCTCTGACTCCAAAGCCCGGGCTCTTTCCCCTGAGCCACGCTGCTAGGCAGCGGCAGGATGAAAAAGAGGAAAAGACAGATGAGGGAGCGATCGAAAAATCAATCAAAGACGATCGATCAAAAACTCCAATTTTTACTGCGCTGATGAAGGCGACGGTAAACCACTCCTGTAACTCTTCCAAGAAAACTCTATGGATACAATAATAATAATAATAATAATAATGTTGGCATTTGTTAAGCGCTTACTATGTGCAAAGCACTGTTCTAAGCGCTGGGGGGGGATACAAAGTGATCAGGTTGTCCCATGTGGGGCTCACAGTCTTAATCCCCATTTTACAGATGAGGTAACTGAGGCTCAGAGAAGTTAAGTGACTTGCCCAAGGTCACACAGCAGACATGTGGCGGAGCCGGGATTCGAACCCATGACCTCTGACTCCAAAGCCCGGGCTCTTTCCACTGAGCCACGCTGCTTCTCTGACAAGCGCTTAGTACAGCGCTTAGTCCAGTGCTTTGCACATAGTAAGCGCTCAAAAAGTCTGACTGAAGTAATACACATACCGGAATGACTTTATGGGAGAAGATGTTAGAGAAGCAGCGTGGCTCAGTGGAAAGAGTCCGGACTCTGGAGTCAGAGGTCATGGGTTCAAATCCCCGCTCCGCCAGTTGTCAGCTGGGTGACTTTGGGCAAGTCATTTCACTTCTCTGGGCCTCAGTTTCCTCATCTGCAAAATGGGGATTCAAACCGTGAGCCCCCCGTGGGACAACGTGATCACCTTGTAACCTTCCCAGCGCTTAGAACAGTGCTTTGCACATAGTAAGCGCTTAATAAATGCCATCATCATCATCATCATGATGATGTACTTCCCAAGCACTTAATACAGTGCTCTGCACATAGTAAGCGCTCAATAAATACGATTGATGATGATGATGATCATGGGATGTTGCGAAGAGGGTGTCCGTGGAGTCGCTTGGGTTCAGGAACGACGCGACCGCGTTGGAAGAATAATGATAATAATGATGGCATTTGTTAAGCGCGTACTATGTGCCAAGCACTGTTCAAATCAGCAGCCTGAGAAAGAGCCAAAGATGGATGATAAAGCGATCAAAACGTTGAAGCCACTTTTTTCATTCTCTATTCAGGCAAAGCCAGAAGAAGCAGCGGGGACTAATAATAATGATAGCATTTATTAAGCGCTTACTATGTGCAAAGCACTGTTCTAAGCGCTAGGGAGGTTACAAGGTGATCAGGTTGTCCCATGGGGGGCTCACAGTCTTCTTCCCCATTTTACAGATGAGGTCACTGAGGCCCAGAGAAGTGAAGCCCACTTTTAGACTGTGAGCCCACTGTTGGGTAGGGATTGTCTCTAGATGTTGCCAATTTGTACTTCCCAAGCGCTTAGTACAGTGCTCTGCACACAGTAAGCGCTCAATAAATACGATTGATTGATTGATGATTGACTGAAGTGACTTGCCCAAAGTCACACAGCTGACACGTGGTGGAGGCGGGATTTGAACCCATGACCTCTGGGGGCTCTTTCCACTGAGCCACGCTGCTTCTCTAGTGGATAGAGCCCGGGGCTGGGAGTCAGAGGAACCTGGGTTCTAAACCCGTGGTCTCCGGTGTGACCTTGGGTAAGTCACTTCCCTTCTCTGGGCCTTGGTTACCTCATCTGGAAAATGGGGATTAAGATTGACATGTATTTATATATATACATATATCAATCAATAATAATAATGGTGGTATTTGTTAAGCGCTTACTATGTGCAAAGCACTGTTCTAAGCGCTGGGGGATACAAGGTGATCAGATTGTCCCACTTGGGGCTCACAGTCTTAATCCCCATTTTACAGATGAGGTAACTGAGGCACAGAGAAGTTAAGTGACTTGCCCAAGGTCACACAGCTGACAAGTGGCGGAGCTGGGATTCGAACCCAAGACCTCTGACTCCCAAACCCACGCTCTTTCCACTGAGCCACGCTACTTCCCCTATCAATCAATCAATAAATCGTATTTATTGAGCTCTTACTGTGTGCAGAGCACTGTACTAAGCACTTGGGAAGTACAAGCTGGCAAGTATATAGATTATATATCTATAATTCTATTTATTTCATTCATTCAGTCGTATTCATTGAGCACTTACGGTGTGCAGAGCACTGTACTAAGCGCTTGGAAAGTACAAAATGGCAACAGATAGAGATGGTCCCTACCCAACAACAGGCGCACAGTCTAGAAGGGGGCCTGTTTACTTGAATTCCTTCATTCAATCATATTTATTGAGCGATTACTGTGTGATTGATGCTACTGATGCCTGTCTACTTGTTCTGTGTTGTTGTTTCCCCCCTTCTAGACTGTGAACCCACTGTCGGGTAGGGATTGTCTCTGTTGCCAAATTGTACTTTCCAAGCGCTTAGTACAGTGCTCTGCACACAGTAAGCGCTTAATAAATACGATTGAATGAATGAATGCAGAGCACTGTACTAAGCTCTTAGCACTGTACTAAAAGCTCATAATAATAATAATAATAATCATAATGGCATTTGTTAAGCACTTACTATAATAATAATAATGATGATGGTATTTGTTAAGCGCTTACTATGTGCAAAGCACTGTTCTAAGCACTGGGGGGGGGGGATACAAGGTGATAAGGTTGTCCCACGTGGGGCTCACAATCTTAATCCCCATTTTATGGATGAGGGAACTGAGGCCCAGAGAAGTGAAGTGACTTGCCCAAAGTCACACAGCTGACAATTGGCGGAGCCGGGATTTGAACGCAGGACCTCTGACTCCAAAGCCCAGGCTCTTTCCACTGAGCCACGCTGAGTGCGAAGCACTGTTCTAAGTGCTGTGGGGGATACAATGTTCACAGGTTGTCCCACATGGGGCTCACCGGTCTTAATCCCCATTTTACAGATGAGGTAACTGAGGCACAGGGAAGTTAAGTGACTTGCCCAAGGTCACACAGCAGACATGTGGCGGAGCCGGGATTAGAACCCATGACCTCTGACTCCCAACCCAGGCTCTTTCCACTGAGCCACGCTGCTTCTCTGCTTATGACGTCTGTTTCCCCCCTTCTAGGCTGTAAACCCGTTGTGGGCAGGGATTGTCTCTCTTTGTTGCTGAACTGTCCTTTCAAGCGCTTAGTACAGTGCTCTGCACACAGTAAGCGTTCAATAAATTCGATTGAATGATTGAATGAATGACTGCGAGCCCCTTGTGGGACGGGGTTTATGTCCAACCTGAATAGCTCACAGCTACCCCAGCGCTTAGTACAGTACTTGGCACATAGTAAGCACTTAACAAAGACCGTGAAAAGCAACAACAGAAAACATCATCATCATCATCATCAATTGTATTTATTGAGCGCTTACTATGTGCAGAGCACTGTACTAAGCGCTTGGAAAGTACAAATTGGCAACATCTAGAGACAGTCCCTACCCAACAGTGGGCTCACAGTCCAAAAGGGGAGACAGAGAACAAAACCAAACATACTAACAAAATAAAATAAATAGAATAGATATGTACAAGTAAAATCAATAAATAAATAAATAGAGTAATAAATATGTACAAACATATATACATATATACAGGTGTTTGGGGGTAGGGAAGGAGGTAAGATGGGGGGATGGAGAGGGGGATGAGGGGGAGAGGAAGGAAGGGGCTCAGTCTGGGAAGGCCTCCTAAAATAAAACCTTTCGAAGGCTGCCGGATCTCACCCTCCTCCCGCTTTCCCTGTGATTTTGCCAGGAAAAGCCGAGCCGCTGAATAATCCAGGAGACATTTCCCCTTCAGTTCAGCATCAAATAAAAGCAATGGGCAATGCTAGCCCCGTTGCCATGGAAACATCCCAAGGAAACCACATTGGGGGGAAATATATTTCTTTAGGGCCTACGATTTTCCAAGCAGCGTGGCTCAGTGGAAAGAGCCCGGGCTTTGGAGTCGGAGGTCATGGGTTCCAATCCCAACTCTGCCAATCGTCAGCTGGGTGATTTTGGGCAAGTCACTTCAGCGCTTAGTACAGTGCTCTGCACACAGTAAGCGCTCAATAAATGCGATTGATTCCCTTGCCTTCCCAGACTGAGCCCCTTCTTTCCTCTCCCCCTCTCCATGCCCCCCATCTTACCTCCTTCCCTTCCCCACAGCACCTGTATAGATGTATAGATGTTTGTACAGATTTATTACTCTATTTATTTATTTTACTTGTACATATCTATTCTATTTATTTTATTTTGTTAGTATGTTTGGTTTTGTTCTCTGTCTCCCACAGTACCTGTATAGATGTATATATGTTTGTACATATTTATTGCTCTATTTATTTATTTTACTTGTACATATCTATTCTATTTATTTTATTTTGTTGTATGTTTGGTTTTGTTGTCCGTCTCCCCCTTCTAGACTGTGAGCCCGCTGTTGGGTCGGGACTGTCTCTATATGTTGCCAACTTGTACTTCCCAAGCGCTTAGTCCAGTGCTCTGCACACAGTAAGCGCTCAGTAAATATGATTGATTGATTGATTGATTCTCTGTGAGCCCCCCATGGGACAACCTGATTACCTTGTATCCCCCAGCGCTTAGAACAGTGCTTTGCACATAGTAAGCGCTTAATAAGTGCCATTATTAATATTATTATTATTATTATTATTATTATTATTATTATTATTATTCTCTGGGCCTCAGTTCCCTCATCTGGAAAATGGGGATGAAGACTGGGAGCCCCCTTTGGGACAACCAGATATCCTTTCATTCATTCAATCGTATTTATTGAGCGCTTACTGTGTGCAGAGCACTGTACTAAGCACAGAGAAGCAGCGTGGGTCAGTGGAAAGAGCACGGTCTTGGGAGTCAGGGGTCATGGGTTCAAATCCTGCCTCTGCCGCTTGTCAGCTGTGGGACTCTGGGCAAGTCACTTAACTTCTCTGTGCCTCAGTTACCTCATCTGTTAAATGGGGTTTAAGATTGTGAGTCCCCCATGGGACAACCTGATCACCTTGTATCCTCCCCAGCACTTAGAACAGTGCTTTGCACATAGTAAGCGCTTAACAAATACCAAAATTATTATTATTATTATTACTTGGGAAGTACAAGTCGGCAACATATAGAGACGGTCCCTGCCCAATAATGGGCTCACAGTTGTAACCTCCCCAGAGCTTAGAACAGTGCTTTGCACATAGTAAGCACAGAGAAGTAGCGTGGCTCAGTGGAAAGAACCCGGGCTTTGGAGTCAGAGGTCATGGGTTCAAATCCCGGCTCTGCCAATTGTCAGCTGGGTGACTTTGGGCAAGTCACTTCACTTCTCTGGGCCTCATCTGGAAAATGGGGATTAAGACTGTGAGCCCCTCGTGGGACAACCTGATCATCTTGTAACCTCCCCAGAGCTTAGAACAATGCTTTGCACATAGTAAGTGCTTAATAAATGCCATTATTATTATTCTCTGTACCTCGGTTTCCTCATCTAGAAAATGGAGATTAAAAGACAGTGAGCCCCATGTGTGAAAACCTGATCACCTTGTATCCCCCCCAGTGCTTAGAACAGCAATAATAATAATAATAATGATGATGGTATTTGTTTAGCGCTTACTATGTGCCATGTACTGTTCTAAGTGCTGGGGGGGATACAAGGTCATCAGGGTTGTCCCACGGGGGGCTCCCAGTCTTCATCCTCATTTTACAGATGAGGGAACTGAGTCCCAGAGAAGTGAAGTGACTTGACCGAAATCACACAGCTGACAATTATAATAATAATAATGGCATTTGTTAAGCACTTACTATGTGCAAAGCACTGTTCTAAGCACTGGGGAGGATACAAGCGCTTAGTACAGTGCTCTGCACACAGTAAGCGCTCAATAAATACAATTGATGATGATGATCCAAAGTGATCAGATTGTCCCACGGGGGGCTCACAGTCTTCATCCCCATTTTCCAGATGAGGGAACTGAGGCACAGAGATGTGAAGTGACTTCTCCAAAGTCACACAGCTGAAAAGTGGCAGAGCAGGATTAGAACCCATGACCACCGACTCCCAAGCCCGGGCTCTTTCCCCTGAACCACGCTGCTTCTCTAACAGTACTTGGCACATAGTGTTGAACAACTATCATTCATTCATTCATTCATTCAATCGTATTTATTGAGCGCTTACTGTGTGCAGAGCACTGGACTAAGCGCTTGGGAAGTACAAGTCGGCAACAGATAGAGACGGTCCCTACCCGACAATGGGCTCACAGCCTAGCAGGGGGAGAAAGACAACAAAACAAAACACGTGAACAGGTGTCAAGTCATCAGAATAAATAGAAGTAAAGCTAGATGCACATTATTAACAAAATAAAATAAATAGAATAGTAAATATGTCCAAGTAATATAAATAGAGTAATAAATCTGTACAAACATATATACAGGTGCTGTGGGGAGGGGAAGGAGGTAGGGCGGGGGGGATGGGGAGGGTTTATTGTGATAATTATTATTGTTATCAATCGTATTTATTGAGCGCTTACTGTGTTATGTCTGCTGTATGACCTTGGGAAAGTCATTTCACTTCTCGGTGCCTCACTTTCCTCATCCGTTAAAGGGGGATGAAGACTGTGAGCCCCACGTGGGACAGGGGCTGTGTCCAACCTGATTAGTTTGTATCCACCCCAGCGATTAGTACAGTGCCTGGCACAGATTAGGCGCTTAACCAATACAGCCCGGCCTAGTTGCTAGAGTCTTTTAGACTGTGAGCCCACTGTTGAGTAGGGACTGTCTCTATATGTTGCCAATTTGTACTTCCCAAGCGCTTAGTACAGTGCTCTGCACATAGTAAGCGCTCAATAAATACGATTGATGACGATGATGAGTCCGAAGGATCTGGGTTCTAATCCCGGCTCCGCCGCTTGTCTGCTGTGTGGCCTTGGCCAAGTCACTTTACTTTTTTAGACTGTGAGCCCACTGTTGGGTAGGGACTGTCTCTATATGTTGCCAATTTGGACTTCCCAAGCGCTTAGTACAGTGCTCTGCACACAGTAAGCGCTCAATAAATACGATTGATTGATTGATTGATTTACTTCTCTCTGCCTCAGTGACCTCATTAATGGGATTTAAGACGGTGAGCGTCATGTGGGACAGGGACTGTGTCCAACCTAATTAACTCGCATCTATCCTGACGCTTAATACAGTGTCCGGCACACAGTAAGCGCTCAACAAATACCACAAAAAAAAGGGACAGAGCCAGGATACGAAATCAGGTCTTGGGCCTCCCAGGGCCAGACTCTGCATGCTAGGCGTCGCTGCTGTAAGCGCTTAGTACAGTGCTCTGCACACAGTAAGCGCTCAATAAATAGGATTGAATGAATGAATGCCTCAGTTGAGTTATGTGATAAAATATCCATCAGTCGATAAGCGCATAGTACAGTACTCCGCACACAGTAAGCGCTCAATAAATACGATTGAATGAATGATAACATTTACTGAGCGTTTCACTCATTCATTCATTCATTCAGTCCTGTTTATTGAGCGCTTACTGTGTGCAGAACACTGTACTAAGTGCTTGGGAAGTACAAATTGGCAACAGATGGAGGCGGTCCCTACCCAATAATGGGCTCACAGTCTAGAGAAGCAGCATGGCTCAGTGGATAGAGTACGGGCTTTGGAGTCAGAGGTTATGGGTTCAAATCCCAACTCCGCCAATTGTCAGCTGTGTGACTTTGGGCAAGTCACTTCACTTCTCTGGGCCTCAGTTACGTCATCTGGAAAATGGGGATGAAGACTGTGAGCCCCCCGTGGGACAACCTGATCACCTTGTAACCTCCCCGGCGCTTAGAACAGTGCTTTGCACATGGCAAGCGATTAATAAATGTCATCATCATCATTATTATTATTAATAAATACGATTGAATGAATGAATGCCTCAGTTGAGTTATGTGATAAAATACCCATCGATCGATAACATTTACTGAGCGCTTCACTCATTCATTCCTTCATTCAATCCTATTTATTGAGCGCTTACTTTGTGCAGAGCACTGTACTAAGCGCTTGGGAAATACAAGTCGGCAACATATAGAGACAATCCCTACCTACAACGGGCTCATAGTCTAGAAGAGGGGAGACAGACAACAAAACAAAACAAAGCAAGGAAACAGACATCAATAGCAACAATGTAAATAAATAGAATTATAGATATATATGCACGATATATATATATATATATATATACATAGATATATACCCGATGATATATAGGTCTTCCCACTAGGCCTCACTGATGCCTCAATTGAGTTGTGTGATAAAACACCCATCGATCGATAACATTTACTCATTCGTTCCTTCATTCAATCCTATTTATTGAGCGCTTACTGTGTGCAGAGCACTGTACTAAGCGCTTGGGAAATACAAGTCGGCAACATATAGCGACAATCCCTACCCAACAACGGGCTCACAGTCTAGAAGAGGGGAGACAGACAACAAAACAAAACAAAGCAAGGAAACAGACATCAACAGCAACAATGTAAATAAATAGAATTATAGATATATATGCACAATATATATAGATATATACCCAATGATATATAGGTCTTCCCACTAGGCCTCACTGATGCCTCAATTGAGTTGTGTGATAAAACACCCATCGATCGATAACATTTACTGAGCGCTTCACTCATTCATTCCTTCAATCCTATTTATTGAGCGCTTACTGTGTGCAGAGCACTGTACTAAGCACTTGGGAAATACAAGTCGGCAACATATAGAGACAATCCCTACCCAACAACAGGCTCATAGTCTAGAAGAGGAGAGACAGACAACAAAACAAAACAAAGCAATGAAACAGACATCAATAGCAACAATAAATAAATATAGAATTATAGATATATATATACGATATATATAGATATATACCTGATGATATATAGGTCTTCCCACTAGGCCTCACTGATGCCTCAATTGAGTTGTGTGATAAAACACCCATCGATCGATAACATTTACTGAGCGCTTCACTCATTCATTCCTTCAATCCTATTTATTGAGCGCTTACTGTGTGCAGAGCACTGTACTAAGCGCTTGGGAAATACAAATCGGCAACATATAGAGACAATCCCTACCCAACAATGGTCTCATAGTCTAGAAGAGGGGAGACAGACAACAAAACAAAACAAAGCAAGGAAACAGACATCAATAGCAATGATGTAAATAAATAGAATTATGGATATATATATATACACAATATATATAGATATATACCCGATGATATATAGGTCTTCCTACTAGGCCTCACTGATGCCTCAATTGAGTTGTGTGATAAAACACCCATCGATCGATCGCATTTACTCATTCATTCCTTCATTCAATCCTATTTATTGAGCATTTACTGTGTGCAGAGCACTGTACTAAGCGCTTGGGAAATACAAGTCGGCAACATATAGGGACAATCCCTACCCAACAACAGGCTCACAGTCTAGAAGAGGGGAGACAGAAAACGAAACAAAACAAAGCAAGGAAACAGACATCAATAGCAACAATGTAAACAAATAGAATTATAGATATATATGCACGATATATATATAGATGTATACACGATGATATATAGCTCTTCCCACTAGGCCTCACTGATGCCTCAATTGAGTTGTGTGATAAAACACCCATCGATCGATCACATTTACTCATTCATTCCTTCATTCAATCCTATTTATTGAGCGCTTACTGTGTGCAGAGCACTGTACTAAGCGCTTGGGAAATACAAGTCGGCAACATATAGTGACAATCCCTACCCAACAACAGCCTCACAGTCTAGAAGAGGGGAGACAGAAAACGAAACAAAACAAAGCAAGGAAACAGACATCAATAGCAACCATGTAAATAAATAGAATTATAGATACATATACACGATATATATAGATATATACCCGATGATATATAGCTCTTCCCACTAGGCCTCACTGATGCCTCAATTGAGTTGTGTGATAAAACACCCATCAATCGATCACATTTACTCATTCATTCCTTCATTCAATCCTATTTATTGAGCGCTTACTGTGTGCAGAGCACTGTACTAAGCGCTTGGGAAATACAAGTCGGCAACATATAGAGACAATCCCTACCCAACAACAGGCTCACAGTCTAGAAGAGGGGAGTCAGAAAACAAAACAAAGGAAGGAAACAGACATCAATAGCAACACTGTAAATAAATGGAACTATAGATATATATGCACAATATATATATAGATAGATAGATAGATATAGATATAGATATAGATATATACCCGATGATATATAGGTCTTCCCACTAGGCCTCACTGATGCCTCAATTGAGTTGTTTGATAAAACACCCATCGATCGATCACATTTACTCATTCATTCCTTCATTCAATCCTATTTATTGAGTGCTTACTGTGTGCAGAGCACTGTACTAAGCACTTGGGAAATACAAGTCGGCAACATATAGAGACAATCCCTACCCAACAACGGGCTCACAGTCTAGAAGAGGGGAGTCAGAAAACAAAACAAAACAAAACAAAGCAAGGAAACAGACATCAATAGTAACGATGTAAATAAATAGAATTATAGATATATACACATGATATATATAGATAGATACATGATGATATATAGCTCTTCCCACTAGGCCTCACTGATGCCTCAATTGAGTTGTGTGAGAAAACACCCATCGATCGATCGCATTTACTCATTCATTCCTTCATTCAATCCTATTTATTGAGCGCTTACTGTGTGCAGAGCACTGTACTAAGCGCTTGGGAAATACAAATCGGCAACATATAGAGACAATCCCTACCCAACAATGGGCTCATAGTCTAGAAGAGGGGAGACAGACAACAAAACAAAACAAAGAAACAGACATCAATAGCAACAATGTAAATAAATAGAATTATAGATATATATGATAGATATAGATATATACCCGATGATATATAGCTCTTCTCACTAGGCCTCACTGATGCCTCAATTGAGTTGTGTGATAAAACACCCAACGATGGATCACATTTACTGAGCGCTTCACTCATTCATTTATTCATTCCATCGTATTTACTGAGCTCTTAATGGGTGCAAAGCGCTGTACTAAGCACTTGGGAGAGGACAACAGAGCAACAGAGAAATACATTCCTGCCCAAGACGAGCTGACGGTGATGCTGATGCTGATGACATTTATTAAGCGCTTACTATGTGCAAAGCACTGTTCTAAGCGCTGGTGTGGTTACAAGGAGATCAGGTTGTCCCACGGGGGCTCACAGTCTTAATCCCCATTTTCCAGATAAGGGAACTGAGGCCCAGAGAAGTGAAGTGACTTGCCCAAGGTCACACAGCAGACAAGTGGCAGAGCCAGGATTAGAACCCAGGTCCTTATCACTCCCAGGCTCAGGCTCTACCCACTAGCCCACGATGATTCTGTTTTTCTAACCCTCAAGCAAAGTCCCCACCAGGAATAGCAGCGTGGCTCAGTGGCAATAATAATAATAATAATAATAATAACAATAATGGCATTTATTAAGGACTTACTATATGCAAAGCACTGTTCTAAGCGCTGGGGAGGTTACAAGGTGATCAGGTTGTCCCACGGGGGGCTCACAGTCTTCATCCCCATTTTACAGATGAGGGAACTGAGACACAGAGAAGTGAAGTGACTTGCCCAAAGTCACACAGCTGACAAGCGGTAGAGCCGGGATTTGAACCCATTACCTCTGATTCCAAAGCCCGGGCTCTTTCCACTGAGCCACGCTGCTTCTCATCCAATTTGTACTTCCCAAGCGCTTAGTACGGTGCTCTGCACACAGTAAGCGCTCAATAAATACGATTGAATGAATGAATGCTTGGCAAAGAGTAAGCGCTTAACAAACACAGTCTTTTAGACTGTGAGCCCACTGTTGGGTAGGGACTGTCTCTATATGTTGCCAACTTGTACTTCCCAAGCGCTTAGTACAGTGCTCTGCACACAGTAAGTGCTCAATAAATACGATTGATGATGACGATGAAATGCCATCATTATTCCAGCACTTATAGTAAGCACTGAATAAATACCATTATTATTATTATTATTGGTAGAGTGGTTCTTCTCCCTTTCTCTTTGGAAAATTCCCATCCCTCCAGCTCATTTATAGCGGATCCTTGATCTCCTCTCTTCTGGAGGAAGCGGAATGAAAAATAGAATAAAGGAAAGTTGGCTGGCAACTGTAGAATCTCCAAAAGGCGGGCGAGTCTTTCATCTCTCCCCAAACTGCTAAACCCTCCTCTACAGGGGCCAACACCTTTAAATCCCTTTTTTTTCCTCTCTTTTCGCTTCTCTGGAGGAGGTGGGCTTCACAAGTAATAATAATAATAATAAAAATAATAATAATGGCATTTATTAAGCGCTTACTATGTGCAAAGCACTGTTCTAAGCGCTGGGGAGGTTCCAAGGTGATAAAGTTGTCCCACAGTGGGCTCACAGTCTTAATCCCCATTTCACAGATGAGGGAATGGAGGCCCAGAGAATCAATCAATCAATCAATCAATCAATCGTATTTATTGAGCGCTTACTATGTGCAGAGCACTGTACTAAGCGCTTGGGAAGTACAAATTGGCAACATATAGAGACAGTCCCTACCCAACAGTGGGCTCACAGTCTAAAAGGGGGAGACAGAGAACAAAACCAAGCATACTAACAAAAGAAAATAAATAGAATAGATAGAGAAGTGAAGTGACTTGCCCATCTTAATCCCCATTTCACAGATGAGGGAACTGAGGCCCAGAGAAGTGAAGTGACTTGCCCAAAGTCACACAGCTGACAGTTGGTGGGGCCGGGATTCAAACCCCTGACCTCTGACTCCAAAGCCCGGGCTCTTTCCACTGAGCCATGCTCCAACAGGCGACAGGGCACGAGGCTTCCGGGAAGCGGAAGGTCGTGGGTTCTAATCCCGGCTCCACCACTGGTCTGTTGTGTGGCCTTGGGTGAGTCACTTCACTTCTCTGGGCCTCAGTTCCCTCATCTGGAAAATGGGGATTAAGACTTTGAGCTCCATCAATCGATCAACCGTATTTATTGAGCGCTTACTGCGTGCAGAGCACTGTACTAAGCGCTTGGGAAGTCCAAGTTGGCAACATATAGAGATGGTCTCTACCCAACAGTGGGCTCACAGTCTAGAAGGGGGAGACAGAGAACAAAACAAAGCATATTAACAAAATAAAATAAATAGAATAGACTAGCTCCATGTGGGACAACCTGATTACTTTGTATCCCCCCAGCACTTAGAACAGTACTTGGCACATTATAAGCACTTAACAAATGCCATCATTGTTGTTGTTATTATTATTATTATTATTATTATTATTATTATTCTCTGGGCCTCAGTTCTCTCATCTGGAAAATGGGGATTAAGACTGTGAGCCCCCCTTTTGGAATGGTCTCCTTGCCTCTAGACTGTGAGCCTGTTGTTGGGTATGGATTTGTCTCTATTTGTTGCTGAATTGGACTTTCCAAGCTCTTAGTACAGTGCTCTGCACACAGAAAGCATTCAATAAATATGCCTGAATGAATATATAAATAAATTGAGTATGTAAATGAATGAATGACAGGGACTGTGTCCAAGCTGATTTGCTTGTAATAATAATAATAATAATGGCATTTGATAAGTGCTTACTATCATCATCATCATCAATTGTATTTATTGAGCGCTTACTATGTGCAGAGCACTGTATTAAGTGCTTGGGAAGTACAAATTGGCAACATATAGAGACAGTCCCTACTTAACAGTGGGCTCACAGTCTAAAAGTCTAAAAGTCTTACTATGTGCAAAGCACTGTTCTAAGCGCTGGGGAGGATACAAGGTGATCAGGTTGTCCCACGTGGGGCTCACAGTCTTCATCCCCATTTTCCAGGTGAGGGAACTGAGGCACAGAGAAGTTAAGTGACTTGCCCAAAGTCACACAGCTGGCAAGAGGCGGAGTCAGGATTTGAACCCATAATTCATTCATTCATTCGATCCTATTTATTGAGCGCTTACTGTGTGCAGAGCACTGTGCTAAGCGCTTGGGAAGTCCAATTCAGCAACAAATACCCACTTCTAGACTGTGAGCCCACCTTCTAGACTGTGAGCCCACTGTTGGGTAGGGACCGTCTCTCTATGGTGCCAACTTGGACTTCCCAAGCGCTTAGTCCAGTGCTCTGCACACAGTAAGCGCTCAATAAATACGATTGAATGAATGAATGAAGTTGGCAACATAGAGAGACGGTCCCTACCCAACAACGGGCTCATAGTCTAGAAGGGGGAGATGGACAACAAAACAAAACATGTAGACAGGTGTCAAGTCATCAGAATAATCAGAAGTAAAGCTAGATGCACATCATCTAGTCTATTTTATATATCTATTCTATTTATTTTATATCTATTCTATTTATTTTATATCTATTCTATTTATTTTATATCTATTCTATTTATTTTATGTTGTTAATATGTTTTGTTTTGTTCTCTGTCTCCCCCTTCTAGACTGTGAGCCCACTGTTGGGTAGGGACCATCTCTATATGTTTCCAACTTGGACTTCCCAAGCGCTTAGTACAGTGCTCTGCACACAGTAAGCACTCAATAAATACGATTGATTAAAGTTAGATGCACATCGTCTATTCTATTTATTTTATATCAATTCTATTCATTTTATATCAATTCTATTCATTTTCTATCTATTCTATTTATTTTCTATCTATTCTATTTATTTTCTATCTATTCTATTTATTTTATTTTGTTAATATATTTTGTTTTGTTCTCTGTCTCCCCCTTCTAGACTGTGAGCCCGCTGTTGGGTAGGGACCGTCTCTATATGTTGCCAACTTCTACTTCCCAAGCGCTTAGTACAGTGCTCTGCACACAGTAAGTGCTCAATAAATACAATTGATTAAAGCTAGATGCACATCATCTATTCTATTTATTTTCTATCTATTCTATTTATTTTCTATCTATTCTATTTATTTTCTATATCTATTCTATTTATTTTATATCTATTCTATTTATTTTATTTTGTTAATATGTTTGGTTTAGTTCTCTGTCTCTCCCTTCTAGACTGTGAGCCCACTGTTGGGTAGGGACTATCTCTATATGTTGCCAACTTGGACTTTCCAAGCACTTAGTACAGTGCTCTGCACACAGTAAGCGCTCAATAAATACGATTGATTAAAGCTAGATGCATGTCATCTATTCTATTTATTTTCTATCTATTCTATTTATTTTATATCTATTCTATTTATTTTAATCTATTCTATTTATTTTATATCTATTCTATTTATTTTATATCTATTCTATTTATTTTATTTTGTTAATATGCTTTGTTTTGTTCTCTGTCTCCGCCTTCTAGACTGTGAGCCCACTGTTGGGTAGGGACCGTCTCTATATGTTGCCAACTTGGACTTCCCAAATGCTTAGTCCAGTGCTCTGCACACAGTAAGCGCTCAATAAATACGATTGATTGATTAATTGATCACTGACAAAATAAATAGAATAGTAAATATGGACGAGTAGAATAAATAGAGTAATAAATCTGTACAAACATATATACAGGGGCTGTGGGGAGGGGAAGGAGGTAGGGCAGGGGATGGGGAAGGGGAGAGGAAATAGGGGGCTCGGTTTGGGAAGGCCCGCTCACGCTCTTTCCACTGAGCCACTTCGGCCTCATGTGAGAGAAATGGCTTCCAAAACATTGAAATCATCCCACATTCATTCATTCATTCATTCAATCATATTTATTGAGCGCTTACTGTGTGCAGAGCACTGTACTAAGCGCTTGGGAAGTGCAAGTCGGCAACAGAAGAGACGGTCCCTACCCAACAGCGGGCTCACAGTCTAGAAGGGGGAGACAGACAACAAAACAAAACATGTAGACAGGTGTCAAAATAGAATAAATCGAATTGTAGCTATTATGCACTTCATTAACAAAATAAATAGAATAGTAAATATGCGCAAGTAAAATAAATCGATAACCCAAGCTGTCCCGAATCTCACCGTCAGAAAAGGAAGCTCAACTCAACTCCCACCAGAAAGATTCTGGACAATCCATTGTCCAAAGCCTTCTGGGTTGAAGTGCTTGGATATCTTCATTAGGAGAGTTTTGATGGCGGACTCTCATTGGAGCATTTTTTCCATATAACTCAATCAATCAATCAATCGTATTTATTGAGTGCTTACTGTGTGCAGAGCACTGTACTAAGCGTTTGGGAAGTCCAAGTTGGCAACATAGAGAGACGGTCCCTACCCAACAGTGGGCTCGCAGTCTAGAAGGGGGAGACAGACAACAAAACAAAACATATTAACAAAATAAAATAAATAGAATAGATATGTACAAGTAGAATAAATAAATAAATAGAGTATTAAATCCGTACAAACATATATACATATATACAGGTGCTGTGGGGAAGGGAAGGAGGTAAGGCGGGGTGGTGGAGAGGGGGAGGAGGGGGAGCAAAGATCTCACCCATTTTTTTTTTTTGGATAATTGCTTCTGAAGCATCATCATCATCATCATCATCAATCGTATTTATTGAGCCCTTACTGTGTGCAGAGCACTGTACTAAGCGCTTGGGAAGTCCAAGTTGGCGACATATAGAGACAGTCCCTACCCAACAGTGGGCTCACAGTCTAAAAGGGAGAGACAGAGAACAAAACCAAACATGCTAACAAAATAAAATAGAATAGATATGTACAAGTAAAATAAATAAATGAATAAATAGAGTAATAGCACACCATTCAATAGAGCCATATATTAAAGTTTCAACAAAGGGCCGATTTATGTGGTCTACAGAACGCCTTTATGAAGTGGCAATAAGTAACAGCCTCACTCCGCGGATCAAAAAACCTTCCGCTGAGCGATTAAATCCACTTTCCAGAAGCCACATTGTTGGAGACTATGCCTTAGGGAAGAAAGTACCAAATTTTAGGTTAGTCTTCCAAATTCTCTCCGGAATAAACAAATCCACCCAAATAAAAGTTGCTAGAGGGAGAACAAACTGTTTCTGCCTCTTTTGCTTCATGAATTTCAGATTAAGATAATAATAATAATAGGCATTTACAGATGAGGGAACTGAGGCCCAGAGAAGTTAAGTGACTTGCCCAAGATCACACAGCAGACATGTGGCGGAGTCGGGATTCGAACCCATGACCTCTGACTCCAAAGCCCGGGCTCTTTCCACTGAGCCACGCTGCTTCTCTAAGATCTTAAACAGATCTACTGTGACCTTAGTCAGAAAGACCCAGGACTTGAATCCACATCAGCGCTTAGTACACTGCCTGGTACACGGTAAGTAAGTGCTTAACAAATAATAATAATAATAATAATAATGTTGGTATTTGTTAAGCGCTTACTATGTGCAAAGCACTATTCTAAGCTCTGGGGGGGATACACGGTGATCAGGTTGTCCCACGTGGGGCTCACAGTCTTAATCCCCATTTTACAGATGAGGGAACTGAGTCTCAGAGAAGTTAAGTGACTTGCCTAAGGTCACACAGCAGATGTGTGGTAGAGCTGGGATTCGAACCCATGACCTCTGACTCCAAAGCCCGGGCTCTTGCAATCATTAATATTACTTGAATGTCGTGTGACCTCGGGTGAGTCACTTCACTTCTCTGGGCCTCAGTGACCTCATCTGGAAAATGGGGATTAAGACTGTGAGCCCCATGTGGGACAGGGATTGTGTCCAACCTGATTACTTTGTATTCCCCCAGTGCTTAGAACAGTACTTGGCACATAGTAAGCGCTTAACAAGTGCCATCAATATTATTATTATTATTATTCTCTGGGCCTCAGTTCCCTCATCTGGAAAATGGGGATTAAGACCATGAACCCCCCTAGTAGGCTGTTCTCCTCACTTCTAGACTGTGAGTCCATTGTTGGGTAGGGATTTGTCTCTATTTGTTGCTGAATTGGACTTTCCAAGCACTTAGTATAGTGCTCTGCACACTGTAAGCGTTCAATAAATATGATTGAATGAATACATAAATAAATTGAATGAGTAAATGAATGAATGACAGGGATTGGGTCCAATCCGATTTGCTTGTATCCCCACCGGCGCTTAGTACAGTGTCTGGCACACGGTAAGTGCTTAACAAATACCACAATCATTAATATTACTTGAATGTCGCATGACCTTGGGTGAGTCACTTCACTTCTCTGGACCTCAGTGATCTCATCTGGAAAATGGGGATTAAGACTGTGAGCCCCATGTGGGACAGGGATTGTGTCCAACCTGATTACTTTGTATTCTCCCAGTGCTTAGAACAGTACTTGCCACATAGTAAGCGCTTAACAAGTGCCATCAATATTATTATTATTATTATTCTCTGGGCCTCAGTTCCCTCATCTGGAAAATGGGAATTAAGACTATAAACCCCACATTAGACTGTTCTCCTCACTTCTAGACTGTGAGCCCATTGTTGGGTAGGGATTTGTCTCTATTTGTTGCTGAATTGGACTTTCCAAGCACTTAGTACAGTGCTCTGCACACAGTAAGCGTTCAATAAATATGATTGAATGAATACATAAATAAATTGAATGAGTAAATGAATGAATAACAGGGACTGGGTCCAATCCGATTTGCTTGTAACCACACCGGCGCTTAGTACAGTGTCTGGCACATGGTAAATGCTTAACAAATACCACAATCATTAATATTACTTGAATGTTGCGTGACCTTGGGTGAGTCATTTCACTTCTCTGGGCCTCAGTTACCTCATCTGGAAAATGGGGATTGAGACCGTGAGCCCCACATGGGACGGTGACTGTGTCCAACCCGATTTGCTTGTATTCACACCAGCGTTTAGTACAGTGCCCGGCACACAGTAAGCGCTTAACAAATATCAAAATTATTATCATTATTATTACATTATGAGATTCAGCATGGATCAGTGGAAAGAGCCCGGGCTTTGGAGTCAGAGGTCACGGGTTCGAACCCCTGCTCCGCCACTTGTCAGCTGTGTGACTTCGAACAAGTCACTTCACTTCTCTGGGCCTCAGTTACCTCATCTGTAAAATGGGGATTAAGACTGTGAGCCCCATGTGGGACAACCTGATCACCCTGTAATCTCCCCAGTGCTTAGAACAGTGCTTTGCACATAGTAAGCGCTTAATAAATGCCGTCACTATTATTATTATTATTATTACTTGCAAGGGGACAAAAATATTTCGATCTCATCACGTTTGCCATGGCAGGAAGGGCATAACTGAACTGTCAGCTCACTGTGGGCAGGGAATATGTCAGTTTATTGTTGTATTGTCCTCTCCCAAGCGCTCAGTACAGTGCTCTGCACACAGTGAATGCTCAGTAGAGATGACTGAATTGAATTACTGTGTGCAGAGCACCGGACTAAGCGCTTGGAAAGTCCAATTCGGCAACAGGTAGAGACAATCCCTACCCAACAACGGGCTCACAGTCTAGAAGAGGGAGCCGGACAACAAAACAAAACAAGTAGACAGGCATTTGTTGAGCGCTTACTATGTGATGAGCACTGTCCTAGTTGCCAACTTGTACTTCCCAAGCGCTTAGTACAGTGCTCTGCACACGGTAAGCGCTCAATAAATGCAATTAATGATGATGATACAAGATCACGCATTCATTCATTCCTTCAATTGTATTTATTGAGCGCTTACTGTGTGCAGAGCACTGGACTAAGCACTTGGGAAGTACAAGTTGGCAACATCATCATCATCAATCTTAGTTATTGAGCGCTTACTGTGTGCAGAGCACTGTACTAAGCGCTTGGGAAGTACAAATTGGCAACATCTAGAGACAGTCCCTACCCAACAGTGGGCTCACAGTCTAAAAGGAGGAGACAGAGAACAAAGCCAAACATAAGAACAAAATAAAATAGAATAGATATGTACAAGTAAAATAAATAGAGTAATAAATATGTACAGACATATATACATATCAATCAATCAATCAATCGTATTATTGAGCACTCACTGTGTGCAGAGCACTGTACTAAGCACTTGGGAAGTCCAAGTTGGCAACATACAGAGACAGTCCCTACCCAACAGTGGGCTCACAGTCTAAAAGGGGGAGACAGAGAACAAAACCAAACATACTAACAAAATAAAATAAATAGAATAGATAGGTACAAGTAAAATGAATAAATAAATAAATAGAGTAATAAATATGTACAAACATATAGAGGCAACATATAGAGATGGTCCCTACCCGAAAGTGGGCTCACAGTCTAGAATATAGTAAGTTCTTACTATGTGCCAGGCACTGTACTAAGCGCTGGGGTGGATACAAGCAAATCAGGTCGGACACTGTCCCTGTCCCACGTGGGCCTCACGGTCTCCATCCCCATTTCACAGATGAGGTCACTGAGGTCCAGAGAAGTTAAGTGACTTGCCCAGGGCACACAGCAGACAAGCGGGGGAGCCAGGATTAGAACCCACGACCTTCTGACTCCCAAGCCTGGGCTTTATTCATTCATTCAGTCAGTCAGTCGTATTTATTGAGCGCTTACTGTGTGCAGAGCACTGTACTAAGCACTTGGGAAGTACAAGGTGGCAACATATAGAGACGGTCTCTTCCCGACAGTGGGCTCACATTCATTCATTCATTCATACTTATCGAGCGCTTACTGTGTGCAGAGCACTGTACTAAGCGCTTGGGAAGTCCAAGTCGGCAACACATAGAGACAGTCCCTACCCAACAGTGGGCTCACATTCATTCATTCATTCAATCATATTTATCAATCAATCAATCAATCAATCGTATTTATTGAGCACTTACTGTGTGCAGAGCACTGTACTAAGCGCTTAGGAAGTCCAAGTCGGCAACATCTGGAGACGGTCTCTACCCAACATTGGGCTCATTCCACCATGCTGCTTTCCTGGATCATTCATGCACTCGTTTAATTGCTTTTATTGAGCACTTACTGTTCATTCATTCAGTCATTCATTCAATCATATTTATTGAGCACTCGCTGTGTGCAGAACAATCAATCAGTCAATCAATCGTATTTATTGAGCGCTTACTGTGTGCAGAACAATCAATCAGTCAATCAATCGTATTTATTGAGCGCTTACTGTGTGCAGAGCACTGTACTAAGCGCTTGGGAAGTCCAAGTTGGCAACATATAGAGACGGCCCCTACCCAACAGTGGGCTCACAGTCTAAAAGGGGGAGACAGAGAACAAAACCAAACATACTAACCAAATAAAGTAAATAGAATAGATATGTACAAGTAAAATAAATAGAGTAATAAATAAATAGAGTAACACTGTACTAAGCGCTTGGGAGAGGACAGCAGACACATTCCCAGTAGACACATTTTTAGACTGTGAGCCCACTGTTGGGTAGGGACTGTCTCTATATGTTGCCAACTTGTACTTCCCAAGCGCTTAGTACAGTGCTCTGCACATAGTAAGCGCTCAATAAATACGATTGATGATGATGATGATTCCCGGCCCACAGCGAGCTCACAGTCTAGAGGGGGAGACAGACATGAATAGAAATCATTCATTCATTCATTCAATCGTATTTATTGAGCGCTTACTGTGTGCAGAGCAATAAATAAATGACAGGTAGGGACATAAGCAGTGTGGGGCTGGGAGGGGGGATGAAAAAGGGAGCGAGTCAGGGCAACGCAGAAGGGAGGGGGAGAAGAGGAAAGGAGGGCGCAGTCAGGGAAGGCTTCTTGGAGGAGGTGGGCCTTCGATAAGGCTTTGAAGGGGGGGAGAGGAATTGTCTGGGGGATTAGAGGAGGGAGGGCATTCCAGGCTGGAGGTGGGAAGTGGGCCAGGAATTGGTGGTGAGATAGAGAAGCAGCATGGCTCAGTGGAAAGAGCCCGGGCTTTGGAGTCAGGGGTCATGGGTTCGAATCCCGGCTCCGCCACTTGTCAGCTGTGTGACTTTGGGCATGTCACTTCACTTCTCTGGGCCTCAGTTCCCTCATCTGGAAAATGGGGACTAAGATTGTGAGCCCCCTGTGGGACAACCTGATCACCTTGTAAACTCCCCAGCGCTTAGAACAGAACTTTGCACATAGTAAGCGCTTAATAAGTGCTATTATTATTATTATAGAGGAGACGGAGGGGTAGGGAGAAGGTTGGCGTGAGAGGAGCGGAGCGCGCAGGCCGGGCCGGAGGAGGACAGCGGCCAGGGGACGGAGGACGGGGCGACCCCATGGCGGCTTGAAACCCGACTATGAGAGCCGCTTGCAGATTGGCTCATTCCTTCATTCCATCATATTTATTGAGCGCTTACTGTGTGCAGAGCACTGGACTGAGCGCCTGGAAAGTCCAATTCGGCAACAGATAGAGACAATCCCTACCCACCAGCAGGCTCACAGTCTGGAACGGGGAGACAGACAACAAAACAAAACAAGTAGACAGGCATCGATACCATCAGAATCGATAAATGGAATTACAGAGATATGCCCAAATTACAGGAGGTCTGGATGCATCATTTGACTAATCAACCACAGCCAGGCTCCCCCCGCACACCATCTTGGTACCACAGGACAGAATAATTCATTCAATTGTATTTATTGAGCGCTTACTGTGTGCAGAGCACTGGACTAAGCGCTTGGGAAGTACAAGTTGGCAACATATAAATAGATGGTCCCTACCCAACAGCGAGCTCATTCATTCATTCAATCGGATTCATTCATTCAATCACAGTCTAGAAGAGAAGCAGCGTGGCTCAGTGGAAAGAGCCCGGGCTTTGGAGTCAGAGGTCGTGGGTTCAAATCCCGGCTCCGCCAACTGTCAGCTGGGTGACTTTGGGCAAGTCACTTCACTTCTCTGGGCCTCAGTTCCCTCATCTGTAAAATGGGGAGGAAGACTGTGAGCCCCCCATGGGACAACCTGATCACCTTGTAACCCTCAGCGCTTAGAACAGTGCTTGGCACATAGTAAGCGCTTAATAAATGCTATCATTATTATTATTATTATTTAGTGAGCGCTTACTGTGTGCAGAGCACTGTACTAAGCGCTTGGGAAGTACAAGTTGGCAACATATAGAGACGGTCCCTACCCAACAGCTAGCTCATTCATTCATTCAATCATATTTAGTGAGCGCTTACTGTGTGCAGAGCACTGTACTAAGCGCTTGGGAAGTACAAGTTGGCAACATATAGAGATGGTCCCTGCCCAACAGTGGGCTCATTCATTCATTCAATTGTATTTATTGAGCGCTTACTGTGTGCAGAGCACTGTACTAAGCGCTTGGGAAGTACAAGTTGGCAACATGTAGAGACGGTCCCTACCCAACAGCGAGCTCATTCATTCATTCAATCGTATTTAGTGAGCGCTTACTGTGTGCAGAGCACTGTACTAAGCGCTTGGGAAGTACAAGTTGGCAACATATAGAGACGGTCCCTACCCAACAGCGAGCTCATTCATTCATTCAATCGTATTTAGTGAGCGCCTACTGTGTGCAGAGCACTGTACTAAGCGCTTGGGAAGTACAAGTTGGCAACATATAGAGATGGTCCCTACCCAACAGTGGGCTCATTCATTCATTCAATTGTATTTATTGAGCGCTTACTGTGTGCAGAGCACTGTACAAAGCACTTGTGAAGTACAAGTTGGCAACATGTAGAGATGGTCCCTACCCAACAGCGAGCTCTTTCATTCATTCAATCGTATTTAGTGAGCATTTACTGTGTGCAGAGCACTGTACTAAGTGCTTGGGAAGCACAAGTTGGCAACATATAGAAATGGTCCCTACTCAACAGTGGGCTCATTCATTCATTCAATTGCATTTATTGAGTGCTTACTGTGTGCAGAGCACTGTACTAAGCGCTTGGGAAGTACAAGTTGGCAACATATAGAGACGATCCCTACCCAACAGAGAGCTCATTCATTCATTCAGTCGTATTTAGTGAGCGCTTACTGTGTGCAGAGCACTGTACTAAGCGCTTGGGAAGTACAAGTTGGCAACATATAGAGACGGTCCCTACCCAACAGCGAGCTCATTCATTCATTCAATCGTATTTAGTGAGCGCTTACTGTGTGCAGAGCACTGTACTAAGTGCGTGGGAAGTACAAGTTGGCAACATATAGAGATGGTCCCTACCCAACAGCGAGCTCATTCACTCATTCAGTCGCATTTAGTGAGCGCTTACTGTGTGCAGAGCACTGTACTAAGCGCTTGGGAAGTACAAGTTGGCAACATATAGAGGCGGTCCCTACCCAACAGTGGGTTCACAGTCTAGAAGAAGAATAATCTGTACTGCCCAAGTGCTTAGTACAGTGCTCTGCACACAGTAAGCACTCAATAAATACGATTGAATGAATGAATAATAATAATTATGGTATTTGTTGAGCGCTTACTATGTGGCAGGCACCGTACTAAGCGCTGGGGTGGATACAGGCAAATCGGGTTGGACACAGTCCCTGTCCCACGTAGGGCTCCCGGTCTCCATCCTCATTCTACAGGTGAGGTAAATGAGGCCCAGAGAAGTGAAGTGACTGTCCCAAGGTCACACAGCAGACATCGCCCACAAACGCCATCCAACACCCCCAGTGACCCTGGACTCACCCTCGCTTCCCGTGCCTTTGGCCAGTTGCCACCCCCCAAACAGATGAGTCCCAGATGTGCCCCTGTCAAAGCCCCCCAAAAGCCAAGCTCATCGTGGGCAGGGAATGACACTATTTATTGTTGTACCATACCCTGCCAGGCGCTTAGTACAGTGCTCTGCACACAGTAAGCGCTCACTAAATACGACTGAATGAATGAATGAGCTCGCTATTGAGTAGGGATAGTCTCTATATGTTGCCAACTTGTACTTCCCAAGCGCTTAGTACAGTGCTCTGCACACAGTAAGTGCTCACTAAATACGATTGAATGAATGAATGAGCCCACTGTTGGGTAGGGACCGTCTCTATATGTTGCCAACTTGTACTTCCCAAGCGCTTAGTCCAGTGTTCTGCACACAGTAAGCGCTCACTAAATACAATTGAATGAATTGATTGAATGAATTCAATCATATTTAGTGAGCGCTTACTGTGGGCAGAGCACTGGACTAAGCGCTTGGGTAGGACAAGTTGGCAACATATAGAGATGGTCCCTACCCAACAATGGGAAGCAGTGCGGCTCAGTGGAAAAAGCCCGGGCTTGGGAGTCAGAGGTCGTGGGTTCTAATTCCGCTGTGTGACCTTGGGCAAGCCACTTAACCTCTCTGTACCTGGGTTACATCATCTGTAAAATGGGGATGAAGACTGTGAGCCCCATAGCGGACAACCTGATGGCCTTGTGTCTACCCCAGCACATAGGAAGTTCTTACCAAATGCCATAATAATTATTATTATTATCATCAATCGTATTTATTGAGCGCTTACTGTGTGCAGAGCACTGTACTAAGCGCTTAACTAATGCTAAGTTATTAGCATTACTATTATTAAGAACGAATGAAATCTCGCCTCCCCAGACACCATCTCGATTCCACAGGGCATCGCCCACAGACGGCAGCCACCACAAGCAGAGAGCCACCACGGAGAAGCAGCATGGCTCAGTGGAAAGAGCCCGGGCTTGGGAGTCAGAGGTCATGGGTTCAAATCCCAGCTCTGCCAATTGTCAGCTGGGTGACTTTGGGCAAGTCACTTCACTTCTCTGGGCCTCAGTGACCTCATCTGTAAAATGGGGATGAAGACTGTGAGCCCCCCGTGGGACAATCTGATCACCCTGTAACCTCCCCAGCGCTTTGAACAGTGCTTTGCACATAGTAAGTGCTTAATAAACGTGATTATTATTATCATTATCATTATTATTATTTCCACAACTGATGAACGGCGACCAGCCTGGCTCCCTGGGGGAAATCCCACTGTTGGGTAGGGACCGTCCCTATGTGTTGCCAGCTTGGACTTCCCAAGCGCTTGGTACAGTGCTCTGCACACGGTAAGCGCTCAATAAATACGATTGAATGAATGAATGACTATGTTTATCACCTGTATATATGTTTGTACGTATTTATTACTCTATTTTACTTGTACATTTTTATTCTATTTATTTTATTTTGTTAACATGTTTTGTTTTGTTGTCCATCTCTCCCTTCTAGACTGTGAGCCTGCTGTTGGGTAGGGACCGTCTCTATGTGTTGCCAGCTTGGACTTCCCAAGCGCTTAGTACGCTTCCCTTCAAGGCCCTACTGAGAGCTCACCTCCTCCAGGAGGCCTTCCCAGACTGAGCCCCTTCCTCCCTCTCCCCCTCGCCCCCCTCTCCATCCCCCCATCTTACCTCCTTCCCTTCCCCACAGCACCTGTATATATGGATATATGTTTGTACATATTTATTACTCTATTTATTCATTTATTTATTTTACTTGTACCTATCTATTCTATTTATTTTATTTTGTTAGTATGTTTGGTTTTGTTCTCTGTCTCCCCCTTGTAGACTGTGAGCCCACTGTTGGGTAGGGACTGTCTCTATATGTTGCCAACTTGGACTTCCCAAGCGCTTAGGACAGTGCTCTGCACACAGTAAGCGCTCAATAAATACGATTGATGATGATGATGGTGATGATGATGACTGTCTCTATATGTTGCCAACTTGGACTTCCCAAGCGCTTAGGACAGTGCTCTGCACACAGTAAGCGCTCAATAAATATGATTGATTGATTGATTGATTAGTACACTGCTCTGCACACAGTAAGCGCTCAAGAAATACGATTGAATGAATGAATGAACGAATCTCACCCCATCCCCGGTCACAGTTTCTTAAAACACCCACCCACGCCGGGCAAAGCCCCCCAGAGCCCTCACCCCCCATGCCCTCAGCCCGCAGCCCCCCACCGAAGATGAGGCCTGGATGCCTCATTTAACAAATCCCCCCCTTCCAGGCTCCCTGTGGGAAAATCTCACTCCCTGCACACAACCTTGGGTCCACAGAGCTCTGCCCACCCTCCATCAGTGCCCCTGGACTCTTCCCCCCCACAGTAAGCGCTCAATAAATATGATTGATTGATTGATTGATTGATTCCCCCACCCTCGGTGCCTTCGACTTGATGCCCCCCGAAGATGATGCCCAGATGCGTCCTTGAAAACCCCCCTCCCAGACAGACTCCCTGTGGGAAATCTCCCCACACCCATGATCTTGGTTCATTCATTCATTCATTCATTCATTCATTCAATCGTATTTATTGAGCGCTTACTGGGTGCAGAGCACTGGACTAAGCGCTTGGGAAGTACAGGTTGGCAACATCTAGAGACGGTCCCTACCCAACAGCAGGCTCACAGTCTAGAAGGGGGAGACAGACAACAAAACAAAACATATTCAATGGCATTTAGAACAGTGCTTTGCACATAGTAAGCGCTTAATAAATGCCATCATTATTTATTACTACCGATGGTATTTCTTAAGCGCTTACTATGTGCCAAGCACTGTTCCAAGCCCTGGGGTAGTTTTTTTTTATTAATGGCATTTATTAAGCGCTTACTATGTGCAAAGCACTGTTCTAAGCGCTGGGGAGGTTACAAGGTGATCAGGTTATCCCACGGGGGGCTCACAGTCTTAATCCCCATTTTCCAGATGAGGGAACTGAGGCCCAGAGAAGTGAAGTGACTTGCCCAAAGTGACACAGCTGACAACCGGCAGAGCCGGGATTTGAACCCATGACCTCTGACTCCAAAACCCATGCTCTTTCCACTGAGCCACGCTGCTTCTCGATAGGTACAATGTGATCAGGTTGTCCCACGTGGGGCTCACAGGTCTCATCCCTATTTTACAGATGAGGCAACCGAGGCACAGAGAAGTCAAGTGACTTGTCCAAAGTCGCACAGCTGACATGCGGCAGAGGCAGAATTAGAACCCAGGACCGCTGACTCCCAAGCCTGGGCTTTTCCCACTAAGTCACGCTGCTTCTTCTTTTAGACTGTGAGGCCACTGTTGGGTAGGGACTGTCTCTATGTTGCCAACTTGTATTTCCCAAGAGCTTAGTACAGTGCTCTGCACACAGTAAGCACTCAATAAATATGATTGATTGATTGATTCTTACTGTGTGCAGAGCACTGTACTAAGCGCTTGTCCCGCAGGGCATCGCCATACATACCAGCCCACCCAACCACTCTCGCCCTGTCCTCTGTGCCCTTGGCCTGATGCCCCCCGAAGATGATGCCCAGAAGCATTTAGCTTTAATTCTATTTGTTCTGACGATTTTGACACCCGTCTCCATGTTCTGTTTTGTTGTCCGTCTCCCCCTTCTAGACTGTGAGCCCGTTGTTGGGTCGGGACCGTCCCTATCTGTTGCCAACTTGTACCTCCCAAGCGCTTAGTACAGCGCTCTGCACACAGTAAACGCTCAATAAATACAATTGAATGAATGAATGAATGAATGTGACCCTGAAAAACCACCCCCAGACCGGCTCTCTGTGAGAAATGTTCCCCCACACACGATCTTGATTCATTCAGTTGTATTTATTGAGTGCTTACTGTGTGCAGAGCACTGTACTAAGTGCTTAGCCTGCAGGGCATCGCCACATGTACCCGCCTCGCCCCGCTGGTACCCTTGGATTCTCCCCCTGCCCTCTGTGCCCTTGGTAGGATGCCCTCCGAAGATGATGCCCAGATGCGACCCTGAAAAGCTGCCCCCAGACACACTCTCTGTGAAAAATCTCCCCCACACACGACCTCTGCTCCGCAGGGCATCGCCCACACGTACCACTGCTGCCCCCGGATTCTCCCCCCACCCTCTGTGTCCTTGGCTGGATGCCCCCGGACGGATTAGGCCCAGATATGACTCTGACAAAGCCCCCCCAGCCAGGCTCCTTGTGGAAAATCTCCCCCCCTTGCCACTCACAATCCTGGTTCCTCAGGGCGTTGCTCACACTGCCCTCCAAACCACCCCCCTCATGGCCCTTGGACGTGCCCCGACCCCCCTTGCCCTTGGCCAGTTGGCCCCGCAGGAGAGGCCTAGTTATCGCCCTGACAAAGCCCTCCCGACCCGAGACACGCTCCCCATGGGAAATCTCCCCACCACACACACAATCTTGGTTCTTTATGGCATCACCCACACGTGCCAGCCAATGCCCCCGATGCCCGACCCTAAGCCGGCTGCCCCCTAGTCGATGAGGTCCAGCTGCCTCCCTGACAAATACCCTCCGGCCAGACTTTCTGTGAGAAATCTCCCCCGACACACAATCTTAACTCCCCAAATCATCGCCCACACGTGCCAGCCAATGCCCCCGATGCCTGGCCCTAAGCCGGTTGCCCCCTAGTCGATGAGGTCCAGCTGCCTCCCTGACAAATCCCCTCCGGCCAGACTTTCTGTGAGAAATCTCCTCCGACACACAATCTTAACTCCCCAAAGCATCGCCCACACGTGCCAGCCAATGCCCCTGATGCCTGGCCCTAAGCCAGTTGCCCCCCAGTCGATGAGGTCCAGACGCCTCCCTGACAATCCTCTCTGGCCAGACTTTCTGTGGGAATTCTCCCCCCATAGACAATCTTAATTCCCCAAAGCATCGCCCACACATGCCAGCCAATGCCCCCGATGCCCGGCCCTAAGCCGGTTGCCCCCCAGTCGATGAGGTCCAGCTGCCTCCCTGACAAATACCCTCTGGCCAGACTTTCTGTGGGAAATCTCCCCCCACACACAATCTTAATTCCCCAAATCATCGCCCACACGTGCCAGCCAATGCCCCCGATGTCCAGCCCTAAGCCGGTTGCCCCCCAGTCGATGAGGTCCAGACACCTCCCTGACAAATACCCTCTGGCCAGACTTTCTGTGGGAATTCTCCCCCCCCACACAATCTTAATTCCCCAAATCATCGCCCACACGTACCAGCCAATGCCCCCGATGCCCGGCCCTAAGCCGGTTGCCCCCAACTCGATGAGGTCCAGACGCCTCCCTGACAATCCTCTCCAGCCAGACTTTCTGTGAGAAATCTCCTCCGACACACAATCCTAACTCCCCAAAGCATCGCCCACACGTGCCAGCCAATGCCCCCCGATGCACGACCCTAAGCCGGTTGCCCCCCGGTCGATGAGGCCCAGATGCCTCCCTGACAAATCCCCTCCGGCCAGACTTTCTATGGGAAATCTCCCCCCAACAAACAATCTTAATTCCCCAGAGCATCGCCCACGTGCCAACCAACGCCGCCGAACCTCTCGGACTCGCCCGTGCTAGCCGTGCCCTCGGCCGGTAGCCCCCTCGTGTCTCCCTCAGCCAGGAAAATCTCCCCTCTCACACAATCTCGGTTCCATGGGGCATCGCCCACCCGTGCCCCTGGTGACCCCCTGGTGACCTCTGTGCCCTCAGCCGGCTGCCCACCATCAACAAGGCCCAGACGCCTCCCTGACAAACCACCCCCGGCCGGGCTCTGGGTGAGAAACCTCCCCACCATCCCCTGGCCCACTCGCCGACGACGTCCTACCTCGAGGGCCTTTCCCGGTTGGCACAGGGCCTGGTGGGAGACGCTGGCAGTCTGGTTCATGGCTGGGTGAGTCGGAAACCTGGGTCCCTCCTGTCTTCCCTCGGTCCCGGAGATCCCGGTGTGGCCTGCGATCCCGGACAAGACGGGAGACCGACTGGAAAGCGAAGAAGCCTGGCGGCTCACTTAGCCTCCTGTGGGCTGGACGCTTTCCAAGCCCCGAGGATGGACGTTAGAAAGCAGCCTCCCCATTCATTCATTCATTCAATCGCATTTATTGAGCGCTTACTGTGTGCAGAGCACTGTACAACTCTCCTGATATCCATAATGGACTTACACATCCAAACAGTGGAACGCCAGTCAACTAATATTTATTATGTGCTATATACTTAGCATTGAACTAGGCTCGATAGGTAAAACGACGCTAACCCTGCTTGCATCATCATCATCATCATCAATCGTATTTATTGAGTGCTTACTGCGTGCAGAGCACTGTACTAAGCGCTTGGGAAGTACAAGTTGGCAACATATAGAGACAGTCCCTACCCAACAGTGGGCTCACAGTCTAAAAGTAGGGCGATGCTCTGGGGAATTAAGATTGTGTGGGGGGAGGAGATTTCCCATAGAAAGTTTGCAGAGTTTGCGATCTAAGGGCAGAAGGGAAAGAGTATGTGCAGGACTTTGACATTTCTGAATCCAGCTATTGATGGTTGTATTGCATCTGATCACATAATTGCCCCACCTGTTTTTGAGGAAGAAATAAGATTGATTTTTTTTGCTACCACTTAACTGTAAGCAGTGATGGTTAAAGTTCAAGGCCCTACTGAGAGCTTCAAGGCCCTACTGAGAGCTCACCTCCTCCAGGAGGCCTTCCCAGACTGAGCCCCTTCCTTCCTCTCCCCCTCGTCCCCCTCTCCATCCCCCGCATCTTACCTCCTTCCCTTCCCCACAGCACCTGTATATATGTATATATGTTTGTACATATTTATTACTCTATTTATTTATTTATTTATCTTACTTGTACATATCTATTCTATTTATTTTATTTTGTTAGTATGTTTGGTTTTGTTCTCCGTCTCCTCCTTTTAGACTGTGAGCCCACTATTGGGTAGGGACTGTCTATGTTGCCAACTTGTACTTCCCAAGCGCTTAGTCCAGTGCTCTGCACACAGTAAGTGCTCAATAAATACGATGGATTGATTGATTGATAGGTAAAACGACGCTAACCCTGCTTGCAGAGTTTGCGATCTAAAGGCAGAAGGGAAAGAGTATGCGCAGGACTTTGACATTTCTGAATCCAGCTATTGACGGTTGTATTGCATTTGCTCACATGATTGCCCCACCTGTTTTTGAGGAAGAAATAAGATTAATTTTTTGCTACCACTTAACTGTAAGCAGTGATGGTTGTGTACCGGAGGAGAAGCAGAAGGGTGGGAACTTTATAACACAGCTGGAGAGAGGTAACTCTTTAGGACTGTCCCCACCAGGGTGAAAAATCAGGCTCCGGGGAGTTAATTTTTGAGCGTGGGACTTCGGAGAGTGCACTGTACTTCCCAAGCGCTTAATACAGTGCTCTGCACGCAGTAAGCACTCAATAAATACGATGGAATGAATCTATAATTCTATGAATCTATTTTGATGCTATTTGTACCTGTCTACTTGTTTCATTGTCTGTCTCCCCCTTCTAGACTGTGAGCCCGTTGTTGGGTAGGGAAGCCGAATTGTACTTCCCAAGCACTTAGTCCAGTGCCTTGCACACAGTAAGCGCTCAATAAATACAACTGAATGAATGAACCTGCTATGTTGGAGTATGTGTCTGTTCTAAGTGCTTGGGAGAGTACAGCGTGGCTCAGTGGAAAGAGCACGGGCTTGGGGTCAAAGGTGTTAATATCATCATCATCAATCGTATTTATTGAGTGCTTACTATGTGCAGAGCACTGTACTAAGCGCTTGGGAAGTACAAAGTACGAATATGTTTTGTTAATATGTTGTTAATATGTTTTGTTTTGTTGTCTGTCTCCCCCTTCTAGACTGTGAGCCCACTGTTGGGTAGGGACCGTCTGTAGATATTGCCAACTTGGACTTCCCAAGCGCTTCGTACAGTGCTCTGCACACAGTAAGCGCTCAATAAATGCGACTGAATGATGGAATGACTCGTTTTAAATGTCTTTTTCCTCTAATGGTTGACTTGACTCATTTGACCTAGAATTGCCCCCTCCTCCAGTGGCCACCCCTGCTTGAAGGTTACAAGCAGGAGTAACCCTCCCCATGCCCGTTTTCTCATCCCCGCTCCTCCGCTTCTCTGCTGGGTGGCCCTGGGCAAGTCATTTCCCTTTTCCGGGCCTCGGTTCCTTCCTCTGGAAAATAATTATAATAATGGCATTTATTAAGCGCTTACTAGGTGCCAAGCACTGCTCTAAGTGCTGGGGAGGTTACAAGGTGATCAAAGTCACACAGCAGACAATTAGCGGAGCCTGGGTTTGAACCCATAATAATAATAATAATAATAATAATAATAATAATGATAATAATAATAACAATAATAGTGGCATTTATTAAGCACTTACTATGTGCAAAGCACTGTTCTAAGCGCTGGAGAGGTTACAAGGTGATCAGGTTGTCCCACGGGGGGCTCACAGTCTTCATCCCCCTTCATTCATTCATTCATTCAATCGTATTTACCTCCTCTGTAAAATGGGGATTAAGACTGTGAGCCCCCCGTGGGACAGCCTGATCACCTTGTAACCTCCCCAGCACTTAGAACAGTGCTTGGCACCTAGTAAGCGCTTAACAAATGCCATTATTATAATTATTTTCCAGGGGAAGGAACTGAGGCCCGGAGAAGCGAAGCGACTTGCCCAGGGCCACGAAGCAGAGAAGCGGAGGAGCGGGGATGAGAAAGCGTTTAATAAATGCCATCATTATTATTATTATTATTATTATTTATTGAGACAGTAAGTGCTCAGTAAATATGACGGACTGGATGAATGAACGAATCAGTCAATCAAATAATTGTATTTGTTGAGAGCTTACTGTGTGCGGAACATCATCATCATCATCAATTGTATTTATTGAGCGCTTACTGTGTGCGGAACATCATCATCATCATCAATCGTATTTATTGAGCGCTTACTATGTGCAGAGCCCTGTACTAAGCGCTTGGGGAGTACAAATTGGCAACATATAGAGACAGTCCCTACCCAACAGTGGGCTCACAGTCTAAAAACATTCTACTAAGCGCTAGGCGGAGGATGATACAACGGAGTTGTGACAGAGGTGTACTAAGCGCTTAGTACAGTCCTCTGTGCACTGTAAATGCTCAATAAATAGAGAAGCAGAGTGGCTCAGTGGAAAGAGCCCAGGCTTTGGAGTCAGAGGTCATGGGTTCAAACCCAGGCTCCGCCAGTTGTCCGCTGTGTGACTTTGGGCAAGTCACAACTTCTCTGTGCCTCAGTTCCTTCATCTGGAAAATGGGGATTAAGACTGTGAGCCTCCCGTGGGACAACCTGATCACCTTGTAACCTCCCCAGCGCTTAGAACAGTGCTTTGCACATAGTAAGCGCTTAATAAATGCCATCATTATTATTATTATTATTACTAAGATGATCAGGTTGTCCCACGGGGGGTTCACAGTCTTCATCCCCATTCATTCATTCATTCATTCATTCATTCAATCGTATTTAGTGAGTGCTTACTGTGTGCAGAGCACTGTAGTAAGCGCTTGGGAAATACAAGTTGGGAACATATAGAGATGGTCCCTACCCAACAACGGGCTCACAGTCTAGAAGGGGGAGACAAACAACAAAACAAAACATGGGGACAGGTGTCAAGTCAACAGAACTAATAATAATAATAATAATGGCATTTATTAAGCACTTACTATGTGCAAAGCACTGTACTAAGCGCTGGGGAGATTACAAGGAGATCAGGTTGTCCCACGGGGGGCTCACAGTCTTAATCCCCATTTTACAGATGAGGGAACTGAGGCCCAGAGAAGTGAAGTGACTTGCCCAAAGTCACCCAGCTGACAAGTGGCGGAGCCGGGATTTGAACCCATGACCTCTGACTCTAAAGCCTGGGCTCTTTCCACGGAGTGAAGGGTGCTTCGCATGGGGATGAAGACCGGGACCCCCACGAGGGACAGAGACTGTGTCCACCCTGATTAGCTAGGATCCACCCCAGCGTTCAGTACAGAGCTGGGCACGTAGTAAGTGCTTAATGAATGACACAATTATCATTTCACCCGAACTGAGGCCAGCCTCGATGCCTTCCCCTCATCCCTACTGCTCTGTGCTCTGTGGACCGTAAGCGCTCAGTAAATATGATGCGGTGGATGAATGGATGAATCATCAATCGTATTTATTGAGCGCTTACTGTGTGCAGAGCATGAATCAGTCGTCAATCACATAATTGTATTTGTTGAGCGCTTACTGTGTGCGGAACATTCTACTAAGTGCTTGGCAGAGGATGATACAACGGAGTTGTAACAGAGGTGTGCTAAGCGTTTAGTAATAACGATGGCATTTATTAAGTGCTTACTATAGATGAGTACTTTTAGACTGTGAGCCCACTGTTGGGTAGGGACTGTCTCTATATGTTGCCAATTTGTACTTCCCAAGCGCTTAGTACAGTGCTCTGCACATAGTAAGCGCTCAATGAATTCGATTGATGGTAAGTATTGATAAGATACAGATATACTTACTATATATTAAAGCACTTAGAACAGTGATTTGCACATAGTAAGCACTTAATAAATGCCATCATTATTATTACTATTCATTCATTCAATCGCATTTATTGAGCACTTACTGTGTGCAGAGCACTGTACTAAGCGCTTGGGAAGTACAAGTTGGCAACATAATAATAATATTATTATAATATAATAATAATATCACTATGTGCATAGCACTCTTCTAAGAGCTGGGGAGGTTACAAGGTGATCAGGTTTTCCCAAGGGGGGCTCACAGTCTTCATCCCCATTTTACAGATGAGGGAACTGAGGTCCAGAGAAGTGAAGTGACTTGCCCAAAGTCACACAGCTGACAAGTGAAGCAGCGTGGCTCAGTGGAAAAAGCCCGGGCTTTGGAGTCAGAGGTCATGGGTTCAAATCCTGGCTCCGCCAATTGTCAGCTGTGGGGCTTTGGGCAAGTCACTTCACTTCTCTGGGCCTCAGTTCCCTCATCTGTAAAATGGGAATGAAAACTGTGAGCCCCCCGTGGGACAACCTGATCACCTTGTAACCTCCCCAGCACTTAGAACAGTGCTTTGCACATAGTAAGCACTTAATAAATGCCATTATTATTAGTAGTAGTTGTTAAGTGCTTACTATGTGCAAATCACATGACCTCTCTGGGCCTCAGTTTCTTCACCTGCAAAAAGGGAAGAAACAGGGTTGCCTAGTGATATTAGCTTGTATCTACCCCAGCGCTTAGTACAGTGCCTGGCACATAATATGTACTATGTGGAGTATAGTACTATGTAACTACTATGTGAAGCACCGTTGGCTCAGTGGAAAGAGCCCGGGCTTGGGAGTCAGAGGCTGTGGGTTCGAATCCTGGCTCCACCACATGTCAGCTGTGTGACCTCGGGCAAGTCACTTCACTTCTCTGGGCCTCAGTTCCTTCATCTGGAAAATGGGGATGAAGACTGTGAGCCCCATGGAGGACAACCTGATCACTTTGTATCTACTCAGCGCTTAGATCAGTGCTTTGCACATAGTAAGTGCTTAATAAATGCCATTATTATTATTGTTATTATTATTACTTCACTTCTCTGGGCCTCAGTTCCCTCATCTGGAGAGTGGCGATGAAGACTGTGAGCCCCATGGAGGACAACCTGATCACCTTGTATCTACTCAGTGCTTAGATCAGTGCTTTGCACATAGTAAGCGCTTAATAAATGCCATTATTATTATTATTATTATTATTATTATTACTTCACTTCTCTGGGCCTCAGTTCCCTCATCTGGAAAATGGGGATGAAGACTGTGAGCCCCACGGGGGACAACCTGATCACCTTGTATCTACTCAGCGCTTTGAACAGTGCTTGGAAACGAGTAAGCGCTAAACAAATACTAACATTGCCAAGCGCTTAGTACAGTGCTCTGCACATAGTAAGCGCTCAATAAATACGATTGATGATGATGATGATTGATGATGATAGAGTTAGTAGATGTGATCCCTGCACTCAAGGAGCTTAGAATCCACTGTGCAGAGCATTCATTCATTCATTCATTCATTAGTATTTATTGAGCGCTTACCCTGCGCAGAGCACTGTATTAAGCACTTGGAAAGTACAATTCACAATGAATAGAGACAATCCCTACCCAACAACGGGCCCACCGTGTAGAAGCGGGGAGACAGGCAACAAAACAAGCAAACAGGCATCACTGTACTGAACGCTTAGGAGAGGACAATTCGGCAGAGTTGGAAGACAGATTCCCTGCCCATAAGTGACAATCTGAAATGGGGGTTAAGACTGGGAGCTCCACGTGGGATAAAAACCGTGGCCAACCCAGTTTGTTTGGATCCACCCCAGCGCTCAGTACAGTGTCCCTCACACAGTAAGCGCTAAACAAATACCCGGATTGTTATTATTTTTATTAATCAATCAATCAATCGTATTTATTGAGCACTTACTGTGTGCAGAGCACTGTACAAAGCGCTTGGGAAGTACAAGTTGGCAACATATAGAGACAGTCCCTACCCAACAGTGGGCTCACAGTCTAGAAGACTATTATTATTATTATTATTGTTATTATTATTACTGCATGAAGAGCATCTGATTATTTTGACACCTGTCTACATGTTCTGCTATCTGTCTCCCCCTTCTAATAATAATAATAATGATAGCATTTATTAAGCGCTTACTATGTGCAAAGCACTGTTCTATGCACTGGGGCAGTTACAAAGCGATCAGGTTGTCCCAAGGGGGGCTCACAGTCTTCATCCCCATTTTCCAGATGAGGGAACTGAGGCCCAGAGAAGTGAAGTGACTTGCCCAGAGTCACACAGCTGACAGTTGGTGGAGCCGGGATTTGAACCCATGACCTCTGACTCCAAAGTCCTTGCTCTTCCACTGAGCCACACTGCTTCTAAGACTGTAAGTCCATTGTTGGGAAGGGACCGTCTCTATATGTTGCCGACTTGGAGTTCCCAAGCGCTTAGTACAGTGCTCTGCACATAGTAAGCGCTCAATAAATAGCTCTCTTCCTCCCTTCAAGTCCCTACTGAGATCTCCCCTCCTCCAGGAGGCCTTCCCAGACTGAGCCCCCTCCTTCCTCTCCCCCTGCTCCTTCTCTCCATCCCCCCAACCTTACCTCCTTACCTTCCCCACAGCACCTGTATATATCTATAAATGTTTGTATGTATTTATTACTCTATTTTATTAGTACATATTTATTCTATTTATTTTATTTTGTTACTATGTTTGGTTTTGTTCTCTGTCTCCCCCTTCTAGCCTGTGAGCCCACAGTTGGGTAGGGACCGTCTCTATATGTTACCAACTTGGACTTCCCAAGCGCTTAGTACAGTGCTCTGCACACAGTAAGCACTCAAAAAATATGATTGAATGAATGAATGAGTGAATATATGTCTGTACAGAATTATTACTCTATTTTATTTGTACATATTTATTCTATTTATTTTATTTTGTTACTATGTTTTGTTTTGTTCTCTGACTCCCCCTTCTAGACTGTGAGTCCACTGTTGGGTAGGGACCATCTCTATATGTTGCCAACTTGGACTTCCCAAGCGCTTAGTCCAGTGCTCTGCACACAGTAAGCACTCAATAAATACAATTGAATGAATGAATGAATGAATGAATATATGTTTGTACAGAATTATTACTCTATTTTATTTGTGCATATTTATTCTATTTATTTTATTCTGTTAACATGTTTTGTTCTCTGTCTCCCCCTTCTAGACTGTGAACCCACTGTTGGGTAGGGACCGTCTCTATATGTTGCCAACTTGGACTTCCCAAGCGCTTAGTCCAGTGCTCTGCACACAGTAAGCACTCAATAAATACGATTGAAGGAATGAATGAACTCCCTTCCCCACCCCACAGCACTTGTGTATAGTTGTCCAGATAAAATAATAATAATAATAATAATAATAATGGCATTTATTAAGTGCTTACTATGTGCAAAGCACTGTTCTAAGCACTGGGGAGGTTACAAGTGATCAGATTGTCCCACTGGGGGCTCACAGTCTTCTTCCCCATTTTCCAGATGAGGGAACTGAGGCCCAGAGAAATGAAGTGCCTTGCCGAAAGTCGCACAGCAGACAAGTGAGAAGCAGCATGGCTCAGTGGAAAGAGCCCGGGCTTTGGAGTCACAGGTCACGGGTTCAAATCCTGACTCCGCCACATGTCTGCTGTGTGACATTGGGCAAGTCACTTAACTTCTCTGTGCCTCAGTTACCTTATCTGTAAAATGGGGATTAAAGATTGTGAGCCCCACATGGGACAACCTAATCACCTTGTATCCTCCCCAGCACTTAGAACAGTGCTTTGCACATAGTAAGAGCTTAACAAATACCAAAATTATTTATTATTATTAAGTGGCGGAGCCGGAATTTGAACCCAGGACCTCTGACTCCAAAGCCCGGGCTCTTTCCACTGAGCCACGCTGCTTCTCTTAGATCCGTAATTAGGTCGGTAATTCTATTTATGTCTATTGAAATAATTCTATTCTATTTGAGCCACACTGCTTCTTTTAGATCTGTAATTAGATCGGTAATTCTATTTATGTCTATTGAAATAATTCTATTCTATTTGAGCCACACTGCTTCTTTTAGATCCGTAATTAGATCCGTAATTCTATTCATCTCTATTGAAATAATTCTATTCTGTTTATTTCTATTTCTGTTTTACAGATGAGGGAACTGAGGCCCAGAGAAGTGACTCGTCCGAGGACACACGGCAGACAAGTGGCGGGATTAGAACCCAGGTCCTTCTTGCTCCCAGGCTCGGACCCTTTCCGCGCTGCCTCTCTATTTCATTCCTGGAAATTTTCACGGTCCGAATTCATCTCTGGCAGCGGAATCGGCAAAGACCAGATCCAATCCAGACCTGGATGGTGGCGGACTATCGATTCTATGATTAATTTAGAGGAATCAAGCTTCTACATCAGAAAATAAAGCTTCCTCTCTCCTCGGGCCGGGGCTGTTTTTAACAGCGACCCTAGCAACAATCCATCTGATAATAATAATAATAATAATAATAATAATAATAATAATAATAATAATAATAGTATTTGTTAAGCACTTACTATGTGCCAAGCACTGTTCTAAGCGCTAAATACGATTGAACGAATGAATGATTGAATGCTCTCTCCTCTGTGCTCTCCTAATAATGATTATAATAATTGTAGCATTTCTGAAATGCTTACTGCGAGCCCGTTATTGGGCAGGGACCGTCCCTATATGTTACCGACTTGTACTTCCCAAGCGCTTAGTACAGTGCTCTACACACAGTAAGCGCTCACTACATACCACTGAATGAAGGAATGGAAACAAGATAATTAAGTTAGACACGGTCCCCGTCCCACGTGGGACTCACAGTCTTCACCCCCATTTTACAGATGAGGGAACTGAAGCCCAGAGAGGTGAAGCGACTTGCCCAAGGTCACCCAGAAGACAAATGGCAGGCGCAGAATTAGAACCCATGACCTGGTGACTCGCAGTCCCAGGCGCGCCCCACTGGGCCTCGCTGCGGCGTGGCTCAGGGGAAAGAGCCGGAGCTTGGGAGTCAGAGGTTGTGGGTTCATTCATTCAGTCGCATTTATTGAGCGCTTACTGTGTGCAGAGCACTGTACTAAGCGCTTGGGAAGTCCAAGTTGGCAACATCTAGAGACGGTCCCTCCCCAACAGCGGGCTCACAGCCTAGAAGGGGGAGACAGACAACGAAACAAAACACGCGGACAGGTGTCAAGTCATCAGAATAAATAGAAATAAAGTTAGATGCACATTCTAATCCCGGTTCCATCACTTGTCAGCTGTGTGACCTTGGGTAAGTCACTTCACTTCTCTGGGCCTCAGTGGCCTCATCTAGAAAATGGGGATGAAGACCATGAGCCCCACGGGGGACAACCTGATGACCTTGCATCCACCCCAGCACTTAGAACAGTGCTTGGTACATAGTAAGCACTTAACAAATGTCATCATTATTATTATTATTATTGTAATTATTATTATTATTATTATTATTACAACTCCATCCCAGCCAGCACACTCCTCTCCTCTGCCTCCACTCACCTTCTCCCTGGGCCTCCAGCTCGTCTATCACACTGCCAACCCCTGGGCCCATGTCCTGCCTCTGGCCTGGACGCCCTCCCTCCTCTAATCCCACTGGCAATCACTCTCCCCCCACTTCAAAACCCTCGTAAAATCCCACCTCCTCCAAGAGGCCTTCCCAACTAATTTCTCTTTTCCCATCCTATTCTCCCTTCCTTATAGTAATTATGGTATTTGTTAAGCGCTTATGATGTGGCAGGGACTGTACTAAGCACCGGGGTGGATGCTGGCAAATCAGGCTGGACACAGTCCCTGTCCCACTTGGGGCTCACAGTCTCCAACCCCATTTTCCAGATGAGAGAACTGAGGCCCAGAGAAGTGAAGTGACTTGCCTAAGGTCACACAGCGGACAAGTGGCGGAGCCGGAATTAGAACCCATGACCTGATTCCCAGGCCCGGGCTCTAGACATTACACCCTGCTGCTTCTCTGCATCCTTCTGCATCACATCTGCACTTGGACTTTATTCAATTGTACTTATTAAGAGCTTACTGTGTGCAAAGCGCTGTACTAAGCGTTCATCCACCTTAAGCACTGCGAAGCTCAGTGATCCTCCAGACCCACAACACAAATGTCCAGATAATAATAATAATAATGGCATTTATTAAGCGCTTACTATGTGCAGAGCACTGTTCTAAGCGCTGGGGGGGGTGATACAAGGTGATCAAGTTGTCCCACGTTGGGGCTCACAGTCTTAATCCCCATTTTACAGATGAGGTAACTGAGGCTCAGAGAAGTTAAGTGACTTGCCCAAGGTCACACAGCAGACATGTGCTGGAGGCAGGATTCAAACCCATGACCTCTGACTCCAAAGCCCAGGCTCTTTCCACTGAACCACGCTGATCCTTCCACGCAGACATTCCTCCCTAAGATCTTAGTTCCCTCATCTGTCAAATTCATTGATTCAATCATGTTGATTCTGGGAAGCAGCGTGGCTCAGTGGAAAGAGCCCGGGCTTTGGAGTCAGAGGTCATGGGTTCAAATCCCACTCCACCACTCATCAGCTGTGTGACTTTGGGCAAGTCACTTCACCTCTCTGGGCCTCAGTTCCCTCATCGGTCAAATGGGGATGAAGACTGGGAGCTCCCCATGGGACAACCTGATCCCCCTCTCCATCCCCCCCGCCTTACCTCCTTCCCTTCCCCACAGCACCTGTATATATGTATATATGTTTGTATGGATTTATTACTCCATTTGTTTATTTTACTTGTACATATCTATTCTATATATTTAATTTTGTTAATATGCTTTGTTTTGTTCTCTGACACCCAGATCTCCATCTCTGCCCCTGCTCTCTCCCCCTCCCTCCAGGCTCGCATCTCCTCCTGCCTTCAGGACATCTCCATCTGGATGTCCGCCCACCACCTAAAGCTCAACATGTCGAAGACTGAGCTCCTTGTCTTCCCTCCCAAACCTTGTCCTCTCCCTGACTTTCCCATCTCTGTTGACGGCACTACCATTCTTCCCGTCTCACAAGCCTGCAACCCTGGTGTCATCCTCGACTCCGCTCTCTCATTCACCCCTCACATCCAAGCCGTCACCAAAACCTGCCGGTCTCAGCTCCGCAACATTGCCAAGATCCGCCCTTTCCTCTCCATCCCAACCGCTACCCCGCTCATTCAAGCTCTCACCCTATCCCGTCTGGACTACTGCACCAGCCTTCTCTCTGATCTCCCATCCTCGTGTCTCTCCCCACTTCAATCCATACTTCATGCTGCTGCCCGGATTATCTTTGTTCAGAAATGCTCTGGGCATATCACTCCCCTCCTCAAAAATCTCCAGTGGCTACCAATCAATCTGCGCATCAGGCAGAAACTCCTCACCCTGGGCTTCAAGGCCGTCCATCCCCTGGCCCCCTCCTACCTCACCTCCCTTCTCTCCTTCCCCAGCCCAGCCCGCACCCTCTGCTCCTCCGCCACTAATCTCCTCACCGTTAGGCCTCGTTGTCGCCCGTCCCGCCATCGACCCCCGGCCCAAGTCATCCCCCGGGCCTGGAATGCCCCCAATCCCTCTGCCCCTCTGCCAAGCTAGCTCTCTTCCTCCCTTCAAGGCCCTGCTGAGAGCTCACCTCCTCCAGGAGGCCTTTCCACACTGAGCCCCTTCCTTCCTCTCCCCCTCGTCCCCCTTTCCATCCCCCCATCTTCCCTCCTTCCCTTCCCCACAGCACCTGTATATATGTATATATGGTTGTACATATTTATTACTCTATTTATTTATTTATTTATTTATCTTACTTGTACATTTCTATCCTATTTATTTTATTTTGTTGGTATGTTTGGTTCTGTTCTCTGTCTCCCCCTTTTAGACTGTGAGCCCACTGTTGGGTAGGGACTGTCTCTATGTGTTCCCAATTTGTACTTCCCAAGCGCTTAGTACAGTGCTCTGCACATAGTAAGCGCTCAATAAATACAATTGATTGATTGATTGATTGATTCTTTGTCTCCCCCTTCTAGACTGTGAGCCCACTGTTGGGTAGGGACCATCTCTATATGTTGCCAACTTGGACTTCCCAAGGGCTTAGTACAGTGCTCTGCACACAGTAAGCACTCAATAAATACAATTGATTGATTGATTGTTGGGTAGGGACCATCTCCATATGTTGCCAACTTGTACTTCCCAAGCCCTTAGTCCAGTGCTCTGCACACAGTAAGCGCTAAATAAATACGATTGATTGATTCATTCATTCATTCAATCGTATTTATTGAGTGCTTACTGTGTGCAGAGCACTGGACTAAGCGCTTGGGAAGTACAAGTTGGCAACATTTCAATCGCATTTATTGAGCTCTTACTGTGTGCAGAGCACTGTACTAAGCACTTGGGAAGTCCAAGTTGGCAACATATGGAGATGGTCCCTACCCAACAGTGGGCTCACAGTCTAGAATATTGATGGATTGATTGATTGTAACCTCCCCAGAACTTAGAACAGTGCTTTGCCCGTAGTAAGTGCTTAATAAATGTCATTATTATCATTATTTATTGAGCACTTACCGTGCACAGAGCACTGTACTAAACTCTTGGAAAGTACAATCTGGAAGTAAAGAGAGACAATCCCTGCCCACACCAGGCGTGTGGGTTCGGGGGCCGAGATCATCATCATCATCAATAATATTTATTGAGCGCTTACTGTGTGCAGAGCACTGGGGGAGAGAGGGAGTTGAGTTTAGTAGAAAATCAATCAATTGTATTTATTGAGCGCTTACTGTGTGCAAAGCACTGTACTAAGCGCTTGGGAAATACAAGCTGTCAACATATAGAGACGGTCCCTACCCAACAGTGGACTCACAGTCTAGAAGACTAGTAGAAAAGGTGGTGTTGAAAGTATCCCCAGCTCTTAGAACAGTGCTCGGCACAGAGTAGGTGCTTAATAAATACCATCATCATCATTATCATCATCATCATCATCATCAATCATATTTATTGAGCGCTTACTATGTGCAGAGCACTGTACTAAGCGCTTGGGAAGTACAAATTGGCAACATCTGGAGACAGTCCCTACCCAACAGTGGGCTCACAGTCTAAAAGTGGGGAGACAGAGAACAAAACCAAACATACTAACAAAATAAAATAAATAGAATAGATATGTACAAGTAAAATAAATAAATAAATGGAGTAATAAATATGTACAAACATATATACATGTACATATATACATATATTATTCTGACGACTTGATATCTGTCCAAGTGGTTTTTTTTTTTGTCGTTTGTCTCCCCCTTCTAGACTGTGAGCCCGTTGTTGGGTAGGGACCGGCTCTATCTGTTGCCGACTTGTTCTTCCCAAGCGCTTAGTACAGTACTGTGCACACTGTAAGCACTCAATAAATATGACTGAGTGAATAAATTAATTATTTTGTAGTAACATGGGTCTCCGGATCCAGATCACCCGCGTTTCCTGCCCCAATCACGCGGCCCCCACCCAAGTGAGATGTGAGAATCAATCAATCAATCAATCAATCAATCGTATTTATCGAGTGAGAACTAGTGGGTAGAGCCCGGGCCTGGGGGTCATCATCATCATCATCATCATCAATCGTATTTATTGAGCGCTTACTGTGTGCAGAGCACTGTACTAAGCGCTTGGGAAGTACAAATTGGCAACATCTAGAGACAGTCCCTACCCAACAGTGGGCTCACAGTCTAAAAGGGGGAGACAGAGAACAAAACCAAACATACTAACAAAATAAAATAAATAGAATAGATAGGTACAAGTAAAATAAATAAATAAATAGAGTAATAAATATGTACAAACGTATATACATATATACAGGTGCTGTGGGGAAGAGAAGGAGGTAAGATGGGGGGAGGGGGGGTTCAAAGGGACCTGGGTTCTAATCCCGGCCCCGACGCCTGTCTGCTGTGTGACCTGCGGGAAGTCACTTCACTTCTCTGGGCCTCAGTTCCCTCATCTGTAAAATGAGCCCCACGTGGAACAGGAACTGCGTCCAACCTGCTTACCTTGTATCTCCCGCAGCGCTTAGACATAGTAAACGCTTAACAAGTGCCATAATAATAATAATGACGGCATTTGTTAAGCGCTTACTATGTGCCAAGCACTGTTCTAAGCGCTGGAGTAGAAACAAGGTAATCAGGTTGTCCCACGGGGGGCTCACGGTCTTCATCCCCATTTGACAGATGAGGTCACTGAGGCCCAGAGAAGTTAAAGTCATTCATTCAATCGTATTTATTGAGCGCTTACTGTGTGCAGAGCACTGGACTAAGCGCTTGGGAAGTACAAGTTGGCAACGTATAGAGACGGTCCCTACCCAGAGTGGGCTCACAGTCTATAATGATGACATTTGTTAAGCGCTTACTACATGCGAAGCACTGTTCTAAGCGCTGGTGGGGATACAAGGTGATCAGGTTGTCCCACGAGAGGCTCGCAGTCTTAATCCCCATTTTACAGATGAGGTAACTGAGGCCCAGAGAAGTTAAATGACTTGCCCAAAGTCATACAGCTGACAAGTGGTAGAGCCGGGATTCGAACCCATAACCTCTGACTCCCAAGGCCGGGCTCTTTCCACTGAGCCACGCTGCTGCTCTATTGTTGTTGCTATTGTTACTTGTTAATTTACTGAATTAATGTCCATCTTCCCCTATAGACTCAAGGACGAGGATCATGTCTGTGCACTCGATTGGACTCTCCCAAGCGCTCAGCACAGTGCTCTGCACACAGTAAACTGGCAGCTTCTCAAGGGCAGGGATCCTGTCTACCTACTCGACTTCCTCTCCCAAGCGCTCAGTACAGTGCACACTGTAAGCTCTCAATACAAACTACTGATTGGCTTATTTTTAAATGGTATTTGTTAAGGGCTTATTCTGTGCCGGACACTGTACTAAGCGTTGAGGGGAATAGCAGTTAATCGGGTCGGACACAGTCCCTGTCCTCCTTGGGGCTCACAGTCTTCATCCCCATTTTCCAGATGAGGGAACTGAGGCCCAGAGAATGGAAGTGACTCGCCCACGGTCACACAGTAGATGCTTAGAACAGTGCTTTGCACATAGTAAGCGCTTAATAAATGCCATTATAAAAAAAAGTGGCGGAGGCTGGATTAGAACCCAGGTCCTTCTGACTCACAAGGCCCGGTCTCCCTACTATGCCAAGCCGCTTCTTTTTTCTGTCTTGATCTTCTGGAGCGCTTAGTACAGTGCTGCACTGCATCGAGGTTGGGGAAGGGGGGCACTCAATAAATATTCTCCTTCCTGTGGTCACACAGTAGATGCTTAGAACAGTGCTTTGCACACAGTAAGCGCTTAATAAATGCCATTATAAAAAAAAAAGTGGCGCAGGCTGGATTAGAACCCAGGTCTTTCTGACTCACAAGGCCCGGCCTCCCTACTATGCCAAGCCGCTTCTTTTTTCTGTCTTGATCTTCTGGAGTGCTTAGTACAGTGCGGCACTGCATCGAGGTTGGGGAAGGGGGGCACTCAATAAATATTCTCCTTCCTGTAGTCACACAGTAGATGCTTAGAACAGTGCTTTGCACATAGTAAGCGCTTAATAAATGCCATTATAAAAAAAAAGTGGCGGAGGCTGGATTAGAACCCAGATCCTTCTGACTCACAAGGCCCGGCCTCCCTACTATGCCAAGCCGCTTCTTTTTTCTGTCTTGATCTTCTGGAGCGCTTAGTACAGTGCTGCACTGCATCGAGGTTGGGGAAGGGGGGCACTCAATAAATATTCTCCTTCCTGTGGTATAATTTGCGGAGAGAGAGAGAGCTAAAATAATAATAATAATAATGGTATTTTTTAAGCACCTACTATGTGTCAAGCACTGTTTTAAGCGCCGAGGGAGATACAAGGTGATCAGGTTGTCCCACGGGGAGCTCACAGTCTTCATCCCCATTTTCCAGATGAGGGAACTGAGGCCCAGAGAGGGGAAGCGACTCTCCCGAAGACACCCAGCTGACAAGCGGCGGAGGCGGGATTAGAACCCAAGACCTCTGACCCCCAAGCCCGGGCTCTTTCCACTGAGCTTCCCTGCTTCTCCAGACAAGATGTCCCACCTTGAGGGGGGATTTCCCTGCGGATCTCTCAGCCGCAGGGAAGGATGAATTAATCCAGGGCTCGGAGTTTCGGGATCAATCACTAAATCGGTGATTTCCGCTTTCATAAATCTGCTCCGAAGAAGCAGAATGGCTTCGTTAATCGTCTCGGACCGGGGGCGTTGATTGGCCGTGGGAACGTCTGATCATTTATGATTTGGCTAACGAAGGCCTCAGTAATTAATAATGGCAACACTCCCGCTCCTCACACACTAAGTGCTCGATAAATACGATCGGTTGATAGACTGATGGGTTGGTGAAGGTGAGTCCTGGTTAATCAATCAATCAATCAATCAATCAATCGTATTTATTGAGCACTTACTGTGTGCAGAGCACTGTACTAAGTGCTTGGGAAGTCCAAGTTGGCAACATATAGAGACAGTCCCTACCCAACAGTGGGTTCACAGTCTAAAAGGGGGAGAATAACAATAATATAATTATTATATTATTATATAATAAATAATATAATAATAATAATATATTATTATATATTATTTTACTATTATATTGGTTAATAATAATAATAATGGCGGCATTTGTTAAGCGCTTACTATGTGCAAAGCAGTGTTCTAAGCGCTGGGGAGGATACAAGGTGATCAGGTTGTCCCATGTGGGGCTCACAGTCATCATCATCATCATCATCAATTGTATTTATTGAGCGCTTACTATGTGCAGAGCACTGTACTAAGCGCTTGGGAAGTACAAACAGTCCCCATAAGCAGCGTGACTCAGTGGAAAGAACCCGGGCTTTGGAGTCAGAGGTCATGGGTTCAAATTCTGACTCCACTAATTGTCAGCTGTGTGACTTTGGGCAAGTCACTCAACTTCTCTGTGCCTCATCTGTAAAATGGGGATGAAGACTGTGAGCCCCCTGTGGGACAACCTGATCGCCTTGTAACAGTGCTTGGCACATAGTAAGAGCTTAAATAAATGCCATTATTATTATTACTATTTTATTACCTCTATTTGCAAAGCAGTGTTCTAAGCGTTGGGGAGGTTCCAAGGTGATCAGGTTGTCCCACAGGAGGCTCACAGTCTCAGTCCCCATTTTACAGATGAGGGAACTGAGGCCCAGAGAGGTGAAGTGACTTGCCCAAAGTCACAAGCTGACAAGTGGCAGAGCCAAGATTTGAACCCGTGACCTCGGACTCCCAAGCCCGGGATCATTCCACTGAGCCACGTTGCTTCTCCCAAGTAGTCTTTGAGCTGGTTTATAATAACAATAATAATAATGATAATAATAATAATAATAATAATAATAATAATAATAGTATTTGTTAAGTGCTTACTATGTGCCAAGCACTGTTCTAAGGTCTGGGGTAAATGCAAGGTAACGTGAGCCCTTTGTTGGGTAGGGACCTTCTCTATCCGTTGCCGATTTGTCCTTCCCAAGCGCTTAGTCCAGTGCTCTGCACACAGTAAGCGCTCAATAAATACGATTGAATGAAGGAATGAAGGAATAATTGGGTTGTCCCATCCATTCCCCCAACTCCAGGGCCTGGATCGCGCCTCTCCTCGGAAATTCCCACCGACAGATTCCTCGGGAGGGGAGGCCTGGAATCTGCCACTTGTCTGCAGGGTGACCTTGGGTGAGTCACTTCACTTCTCTGGGCCTCGGTTCCCTCATCTTTCAAATAATAACTATGATGGTATTTGTTAAGCTCTTACTACGTGCCAAGCACTGTTCTAAGCGCTGGGGTAACAGTAATAATAATAATGATGGCATTTGTTAAGCGCTTACTATATGCCAAGAACTGGAGAAGCGGCGTGGCTCAGTGGAAAGAACCCGGGCTTTGGAGTCAGAGGTCATGGGTTCAAATCCCACTTGTCAGCTGGGTGACTTTGGGCAAGTCACTTCACTTCTCTGGGTCTCAGTTACCTCATCTGTAAAATGGGGATTAAGAGTGTGAGCCCCCCATGAGACAACCTGATCACCTTGTAATCTCCCCGGCGCTTAGAACAGTGCTTTGCACACAGTAAGCGCTTAATAAATGCCATCAAAAAAAAAAAGTCACAACTTCTCTGGGCCTCAGTTACCTCATCTGTAAAATGGGGATTAAGAGTGTGAGCCCCCCATGGGACAACCTGATCACCTTGTAACCTCCCCAGCGCTTAGAACAGTGCTTTGCACACAGTAAGCGCTTAATAAATGCCATCAAAAAAAGAAAAGTCACTTAACTTCTCTGGGCCTCAGTTACCTCATCTGTAAAATGGGGATTAAGAGTGTGAGCCCCCCATGGGACAACCTGATCACCTTGTAATCTCCCCAGCGCTTAGAACAGTGCTTTGCACATAGTAAGAGCTTAATAAATGCCATTATTATTATTTCTGTTCTAAGCTCTGGGGGAGATACAAGGTCATCAAGATTGTCCCCCGTGGGGCTCTCACAGTCTTCATCCCCATTTTCCAGTTGAGGGAACTGAGGCCCAGAGAAGTGAGGTGACTTGCCCAAAGTCACACAGCTGACAAGTGGCAAAGACAGGATTAGAACCCACGACCTCTGACTCCCAAGCCCGGGCTCTTGGCACTAAGTCACGCTGGATAAAGATGTCAAGCCCTACATGGGACAGGGACTGTGTCCAACTTGCTGAGAAGCAGCGTGACTCAGTGGAAAAAGCCCGGGCTTTGGAGTCAGAGGTCACGGGTTCAAATCCCGGCTCTGCCAACTGTCAGCTGGGTGACTTTGGGCAAGTCACTTCGCTTCTCTGGGCCTCAATGACCTTATCTGTAAAATGAGGATGAAGACTGTGAGCCCCCCGTGGGACAACCTGATCACCTTGGAACCTCCCCAGCGCTTAGAACAGTGCTTTGCATTCATTCATTCATTCAATCGTATTTATTGAGCGCTTACTGTGTGCAGTGCACTGTACTAAGCGCTTGGGAAGTACAAGTTGGCAACATATAGGGACGGTCCCTACCCAACAATGGGCTCACAGTCTAGAAGGGGGAGACAGACAACAAAACAAAACATGCAGACAAGTGTCAAGTCGTCAGAACAAATAGAATTAAGAGCTTAACAAATACCATCATTATTATTCCTTGCTTGTATCCACCCCAGCGCTTAGTAAAGTGCCTGGCACATAGTAGGACTTAACAAATAACCACAATTATTATTAATAATAATAATGGCACTTATTAAGTGCTTACTATGTGCATAGCACTGTTCTTAGCGCTGGGGATGTTACAAGGTGATCAGGTTGTCCCACGGGGGGCTCCCAGTCTTCATCCCCATTTTCCAGATGAGGGAACTGAGGCCCAGAGAAGTAAAGTGACTTGCCCAAAGTCACGCAGCTGACAGGTGGCAAAGCCGGGATTAGAACCCATGTCCTCTGACTCCCAAGCCCGGGCTCTTGGCACTAAGTCACTCTGGATAAAGATGTCAAGCCCTACATGGGACAGGGACTGTGTCCAACCTGCTGAGAAGCAGCGTGACAGTGGAAAGAGCCCGGGTTTTGGAGTCAGAGGTCACGGGTTCAAATCCCGGCTCTGCCAACTGTCAGCTGGGTGACTTTGGGCAAGTCACTTCGCTTCTCTGGGCCTCAGTGACCTTATCTGTAAAATGGGGATGAAGACTGTGAGCCCCCCGTGGGACAACCTGATCACCTTGTAACCTCCCCAGCGCTTAGAACAGTGCTTTGCATTCATTCATTCATTCAATCGTATTTATTGAGCGCTTACTGTGTGCAGAGCACTGTACTAAGCGCTTGGGAAGTACAAGTTGGCAACATATAGGGACGGTCCCTACCCAACAATGGGCTCACAGTCTAGAAGGGGGAGACAGACAACAAAACAAAACATGCAGACAAGTGTCAAGTCGTCAGAACAAATAGAATTAAGAGCTTAACAAATACCATCATTATTATTCCTTGCTTGTATCCACCCCAGCGCTTAGTAAAGTGCCTGGCACATAGTAGGACTTAACAAATAACCACAATTATTATTAATAATAATAATGGCACTTATTAAGTGCTTACTATGTGCCAAGCACTGTTCTAAGCACTGGGGAGGTTACAAGGTGATCAGGTTGTCCCACGGGGGGCTCCCAGTCTTCATCCCCATTTTCCAGATGAGGGAACTGAGGCCCAGAGAAGTAAAGTGACTTGCCCAAAGTCACGCAGCTGACAGGTGGCAAAGCCGGGATTTGAACCCGTGACCTCCGACACCAAAGCCCGGGCTCTTTCCACTGAGCCACGCTGCTTCTCTATTACTAATTGCCCCAGCGTTTAGTGCAGTGCCTGGCCCATAGTAAGCACTTAACAAATACCATTTAAAAGATGACTGAGAGCCCCATATGAGACGGGGACTGTGTTCCACCTGATTAGCTCGTATCTTCATCCCCATTTTCCAGATGAGGGAACTGAGGCCCAGAGAATGGAAGTGACTCGCCCACGGTCACACAGTAGATGCTTAGAACAGTGCTTTGCACATAGTAAGTGCTTAATAAATGCCATTATTATTATTATTATTATTATTTTTATTATTATTATTATTTTCTCCATCGAGGTGGTGGGTCCGGCCTTTGAAGCCAGGCCGGATCTCTGAGTTGGCTTTATGGGATGGACCCATCTTCCCTTCCCTCTTCTCCTTCCTTCTCCTCAACCCTCCTTCCCCCGGCCTGTGGCTCTGCCCTAAATCCACCTCGCTTCCTAATGGGCTCTCGCCCGCTTCTCTCTCCGGCCTGGGTCGATGTATTCATGAATTTGCGTTCATTATTTATAATGGAAACCCACACACTCATCGCCCTGAAAATTCACCCGGTGTGTCTTCTCCAGAACCTCCCCATTAATAATAATAATAATAATAATAATAATAATAATAATGGCTTTTGTTAAGCGCTTACTCTGTGCAAAGCACTGTTCTAAGCACTGGGGTGGTTACAAAGTGATCAGGTGGTCCCACGGGGGGCTCCCAGTCTTCATCCCCATTTGACAGATGAGGTCACTGAGGCACAGAGAAGTGAAGCGACTCGCCCAAGGTCACACAGCAGTCGTGGAGGAGCCAGGACTTGAACCCATGACCTCTGACTCCCAAGCCCGGGCTCTTTCCACTGAGCCATGCTGCTCCCCATTACAGAGCAAGGATCGGAGGTGGTGTCCCGCACAGAGCAGGGACATAGTACAGTGCTCTGCCCACAGAGCAGATGCTCAGTACAGTGCCCTGCCCACCGTAAGTACCAGGTACCATGCTCTGCACACAGGTGATGCTCAATACAGTGCCCTGCACACAATAAGTACCAGGTACCATGCTCTGCCCACAGGTGATGCTCAGTACAGTGCCCTGCCCACAGTAAGTACCAGGTACTATGCTCTGCCCGCAGGTCATGCTCAGTAATAATAATAACAATAATGCCATTTATTAAGTGCTTACTATGTGCCAAGCACTGTTCTAAGCGCTGGGGGGATACAAGGTGATCAGGTTGTCCCACATGGGGCTCACAGTCTTCCTCCCCATTTTACAGATGAGGTCACTGAGGCCCACAGAAGTGAAGGGACTTGCCCAAGGTCACACAGCAGACCTGTGGCGGAGCCGGGATTAGAACCCATGACCTCTGACTCCCAAGCCCGGGCTCTTTCCACTGAGCCACGCTGCTCCCCGTTACAGTGCTCTGCCTATAGGTGACGCTCAGTACAGTGCCCTGCATACAGTAAGTACCAGGCACTATGCTCTGCATGCAGGTGACGCTCAGTACAGTGCCCTGCATGCAGTAAGTACCAGGTACTATGCTCTGTCTGCAGGTGACACTCAGTACAGTGCCCTGCACACAATAAGTACCAGGTACCATGCTCTGCCCGCAGATAATAATAAGAATAATGGCATTTATTCATTCATTCATTCATTCATTCAATCGTATTTATTGAGCACTTACTGTGTGCAGAGCACTGTACTAAGCGCTTGGAATTTATTAAGCACTTACTATGTGCAAAGCACTGTTCTAAGCGCTGGGGAGGTTACAAGGTGATCAGGTGGTCCCACGGGGAGCTCACAGTCTTCATCCCCATTTGACAGATGAGGGAACTGAGGCCCGGAGAATCAATCAATCAATCAATCAATCGTATTTATTGAGCGCTTACTGTGTGCAGAGCACTGTATTAAGAGCTTGGGAAGTACAAGTTGGCAACATAAGTGAAGTGAAGTGACTTGCCCAAAGTCACACAGCCGACAATTGGCAGAGCAGGGATTTGAACCCATGACCTCTGACTCCGAAGTCTGTGTGCAGTACAGTACTGACGCTCAGTCCAGTACCCTGCACACAGAAAGTATCAGGTACCCTGCTCTGCCCACAAGTGACGCTCAGTACAGTGCCCTGCACACAGAAAGCACCAGGTACCATGCTCTGCACGCAGGTGACGGTCAGTACAGTGCCCTGCACACAGAAAGTACCAGGTACCATGCTCTGAACGCACATGACGCTCAGTACAGTGCCCTGAACACAGTATGTACCAAGTCTTCTAGACACTGAGCCCACTGTTGGGTAGGGACCGTCTCTATTCATTGCCAACTTGTACCTCCCAAGCGCTTAGTCCAGCGCTCTGCACACAGTAAGCGCTCAATAAATACGATTGAATGAATGAAAGTACCAGGTACTATGCTCTGCATGCAGGTGATGCTCAGTACAGTGCCCTGCACACAGAAAGTACCAGGTATTATGCTCTGCATGCAGGCGACGCTCAGTCCAGTGTCCTGCACACAGAAAGTACCAGGTACCATGCTCTGCCCGCAGATAATAATAATAATGATGGTATTTATTAAGCGCTTACTATGTGCAAAACCCTGTTCTAAGCGCTGGGGGGATACAAGGTGATCAGGTTGTCCCACGGGGGGCTCACAGTCTTCATCCCCATTTTCCGGATGAGGGAACTGAGGCCCAGAGAAGTGAAGTGACTTGCCCAAAGTCACACAGCTGACAATAATAATAATAATAATAATGGCATTTATTAAGCGCTTACTATATGCAAAGCACCGTTCTAAGCGCTGGGGAGGTTACAAGGTGATCAGGTTGTCCCCCGGGGGGCTCACAGTTTTAATCCCCACTTTACAGATGAGGGAACTGAGGCCCAGAGAAGTGAAGTGACTTGCCCAAAGTCACACAGCTGACAATAATAATAATAATAATAATAATAATGGCATTTATTAAGTGCTTACTATATGCAAAGCACTGTTCTAAGCGCTGGGGAGGTTACAAGGAGATCAGGTTGTCCCACGGAGGGCTCACAGTCTTAATCCCCATTTTCCAGATGAGGGAACTGAGGCCCAGAGAAGTGAAGTGACTTGCCCAAAGTCACACAGCTGACAATAATAATAATAATAATAATAATGGCATTTATTAAGCGCTTACTATATGCAAAGCACTGTTCTAAGCACTGGGGAGGTTACCAGGGGATCAGGTTGTCCCACGTGGGGCTCACAGTCTTAATCCCCATTTTCCAGATGGGGGAACTGAGGCCCAGAGAAGTGAAGTGACTTGCCCCAAGTCACCCAGCCGACAAGTGGCGGAGCCAGGATTTGAACCCACGACCTCTGACTCCAAAGCCCGGGCTCTTTCCACTGAGCCACCGCTGCTTCTTTACAGCCCACCAGGTCAGCGAAGAAGGGTTCAGAATTGAGAATGGGCAGAGTCATAGATGAGGAAACTGAGGCCCAGAGGAGCTAAGTGATTTGCCCAAGGTCACCCAGCAGGTTCTGGACGAGAAGTTGTCTGCATTTACCAGCGCCGGACACAGAATCAGCCGTAAGAGCTCAAAGAGAAGCAGAGAAGCAGCGTGGCTCAGTGGAAAGAGCCCGGGCTCTGGAGTCAGAGGTCATGGGTTCGAATCCCGACTCCGCCAATTGTCAGCTGTGTGACTTTGGGTAAGTCACTTCACTTCTCTGTGCCTCAGTTCCCTCATCTGTAAAAATGGGGATTAAAAGTGTGAGCCCCACGTGGGACAACCTGATCACCTTATAACCTCCCCAGCGCTTAGAACAGTGCTTTGCACATAGCAAGCGCTGAATAAATGCCATCATTATTATTATTATTAAAGAGTAAAACGCACGGCCTGTGGCACTTAGTAATAATCAATCAATCAATCGTATTTATTGAGCGCTTACTGTGTGCAGAGCACTGAACTAAGCGCTTGGGAAGTACAAATTGGCAACATATAGAGATGGTCCCTACCCAACAGTGGGCTCACAGTCTAAAAGATAATCTAAATAATAAGATTATTTAGAATAATAAAGATAGTCTAAATAATACTGCGAGCCCCACAGGGGACAGGGACAGTGTCCAACTTGACGACCTTGTAACTATCCCATCGCTTAGAATGGAGTTTGTAGTCTTTGTCGCTGAATTGTACTTCCCAAGCGCTTAGTACAGAGCTCTGCTCACAGTAAGCATCCGATAAATATATCTATAATTCTATTTATTTATTTTCACGCTATCGATGCCTGTCTACTTGTTTTGTTTTGTTGTCTGCCCCTTCTAGACTGTGAGCCCGCTGTTGGGTAGGGATTGTCTCTATCTGTTGGCAAATTGTACTTCCCAAGCGCTTAGTCCAGTGCTCTGCACACAGTAAGCGCTCAATAAATATGATTGAATGAAGGAACGGAGTGAGTGAGTGAATGAATGAGTGAAAATCTCGCCCCGTTATGATAATAATAATAATAATAATAATAATAATGGCATTTGTTAAGCGCTTACTATGTGCAAAGCACTGCTCTAAGCGCCGGGGAGGATACAAGGTGATCAGGTTGTCCCACGTGGGGCCTCACAGTCCTCATCCCCATTTTCCAGATGAGGTCAATGAGGCCCAGAGAAGTGAAGTGACTTGCCCAAAGTCACACAGCCGACAAGTGGCAGAGCCGGGATTAGAACCCACGACCTCTGACTCCCAAGCCCGGGCTCTTTCCGCTAAACCACGCTGCTTCTCTATAAATGAACGAAGCGATTTATTCATCATTATCAATCAATCAATCGTATTTATTGAGCACTTACTGTGTGCACAGCACTGGACTAAGCGCTTGGGAAGTACAAGTTGGCAACATATGGAGACAGTCCCTACCCAACAGTGGGCTCACAGTCTAAAAATATAAATATAAATATATAAATATAAATATAATATGAATTTTAAAAAATTCATTCATTATAAATGACGGAAGCGATTTGTGAATATTCACTCGGCTTCAACTCTAAGAGCTCCCGTTTGGGAAAAAACCTTTTAACTCCCCGTGAATAATTCCTTATCCCGAGCCTTGCACTCTCGCTAAGTTTCCTTTCGCTCACGCCAAAACCAAAATTGCAAAGATCTCTCCGCGCTTAGGTCAGGGCTTTGAACATAGTAAGCGTTTAACTTTGGAGTCAGAGGTCATGGGTTCTAATCCCGGCTCCGCCAATTGTCAGCTGGGTGACTTTGGGCAAGTCACTTCACTTCTCTGGGCCTCAGTTCCCTCATCTGGAAAATGGGGATGAAGACCGTGAGCCCCCCTTGGGACAACATCATCACCTTGTAATCTCCCCAGCGCTTGGAACAATGCTTTGCACATAGTGAGCGCTTAATAAATGCCATTATTATTATTATTATTATTATAAGGGAGAACTTTTGGTTTATGAATACCAAAAAGTACTGCTTCTCATGTAGTAAGTGCTTAACTGTATATAAGTATATATGTTTGTACATATCTATTACTCTATTTATTTACTCTATTTATTCATTTATTTATTTTACTTGTACATATCTATTCTATTTATTTTATTTTGTTAATATGTTTGGTTTTGTTCTCTGTCTCCCCCTTCTAGACTGTGAGCCCGCTGGTGGGTAGGGACTGTCTCTATATGTTGCCAACTGGACTTCCCAAGCGCTTAGTCCAGTGCTCTGCACACAGTAAGCGCTCAATAAATACGATTGATTGATTGATTGATTAACAAATGCCATCATTATCATTATTATTATCTCCGAGTCCAGGCAGGGAGACGTTTCGGAGCTATAATCCTCTTGGGATAATTTATCCGTCCTGAAGCCCTCTCTCTGGATGAAACAGCTCTTCCGTTGAAGAAAATAGACTGTGAGCCCACTGTTGGGTAGGGACCGTCTCCATATGTTGTCAACTTGCACTTCCCAAGCGCTTAGTACAGTGCTCTGCACACAGTAAGCGCTCAATAAATATGATTGAATGAATGAATGAATGAAAATATCTCTTCAGCTGAACAAAATATAATGCAAATGATTATGGTACGTGTTAAGCGCTAAGTGCTGGGCGCCTTACTAAGCGCTGGGGTGGAGATGAGAAAATCGGGTTAGACATAGGCCCTGTCGCATGTGGGGCTCATAATCTAATAATAATAATAATGGCATTTATTAAGCGCTTACTATGTGCAAAGCACTGTTCTAAGTGCTGGGGGGATACAAGATGATCAGGTTGTGCCCCGTGGGGCTCAAAGGCTTCATCCCCATTTTACAGATGAGGTGACTGAGGCTCAGAGAAGTTTAGTGACTTGCCAAAGTCACACAGCAGACATAATAATAGACTGTGAGCCAACTGTTGGGTAGGGACTGTCTCTATATGTTGCCAACTTGTACTTCCCAAACGCTTAGTACAGTGCTCTGCACACAGTAAGCGCTCAATAAATATGACTGATTGATGATAATAATAATAATAATAATGGCATTTATTAAGTGCTTATTATGTCCAAAGCACTGTTCTAAGCCCTGGGGAGGTTACAAGGTGTTCAGGTTGTCCCACGGGGGGTTCACAGTCTTAATCCCCATTTTACAGATGAGGGAACTGAGGCACAGAGAAGTGAAGTGACTTGCCCAAAGTCACACAGCTGGTAACAGGCGGAGCCGGGGTTCGAACCCATAATAATAATGATGATGGCATTTATTAAGCACTTACTATGTGCAAAGCACTGTTCTAAGCACTGGGGAGGTTACAAGGTGATCAGGCTGTCCCACGGGGGGTTCACAGTCTTAATCCCCATTTTACAGATGAGGGAACTGAGGCACAGAGAAGTGAAGTGACTTGCCCAAAGTCACACAGCTGACAGGTGGCAGAGCCGGGATTTGAACCCATGACCTCTGACTCCAAAGCCCATGTTTATTTCCACTGAGCCACGCTGCTTCTCAATAATAATAATAATAATGGTATTTGTTGGGTTTTTTTGTTAAGCACTTATTATGTGCCAAGCACTGTTGTAAGTGCTGGAAAAATGATGGTATTTGTTAAGCGCTTACTATGTGCCAAGCACTGTTCTAAGCACTGGGAGGAATACAGGGTGATCAGGTTGTCCGGCGTAGGGCTCACAGTCTGCATCCCCATTTTACAGATGAGGGAACGGAGGCCCAGAGAAGTGGAGTGGCTTGCCCGAGGTCAGACAGTAGCCATGTGGAGGAGCCAGGATTAGAACCCATGACCTTCTGACTCCCAAACCTGGGTGCTATCCGTTATGCCGTGTTGCTTCTAGCACTTACTATGTGCTAAGCACTGCTCTAAATCCTGGAGGATATACAAACAGTTCCTGTCCCACATGGGGCTCACAGTCTCAATCCCCATTGGACAGATGAGGTCGCTGAGGGCCGGAAAAGTGAAACGACTTGCCCAAGGTCACACGGCAGACTAGTGGCAGAGTCGGGATTAGAACCCATGACCTCCTGACTCCCAGGGCCAGACTCTATATAGTGGCATTTTTTTTATAATGGCATTTTTTTATTAAGCGCTTACTATGTGCAAAGCACTGTTCTAAGCGCTGGGGAGGTTGCAAGTTGATCAGGTTGTCCCACAGGGGGTTCACAGTCTTAACCCCCATTTTACAGATGAGGTAACTGAGGCCCAGAGAAGTGAAGTGACTTGCCCAAAGTCACCCAGCTGACAAGTGGCGGAGCCGGGATTTGAACCCGTGACCTCTGACTCCGAAGCCCGGGCTCTTTCCACTGAGCCACGCTGCTTCTCTAAGCAGGAGGGAGAACAGGGATTGAATCTTCAATTTACAACTAAGGAAACAGAGAAGTGAAGTGACTTGGCCACGGTCACACAGCAGACTAGTGTGCCCAGCTGTGTGGCCTAGCGGGTAGAGCCAGCGCTTAGTACAGTGCTCTGCACACAGCAAGTGCTCAATAAATACGATTAAATGAATGAATGACCCAGGTTCTCAGCCCGGCTCCTCCACTTGTCCGCTGTGTGACTGCGGGCAAGTCACTTCCCTTCTCTGGGCCTCAGTTCCCTCATCTGGAAAATGGGGATGAAGACTGTGATCCCCACGTGGGACAGGGACTGTGTCCATCCTCATTAGTTTATATCTGCGTCAGCGCTTAGTACAGGGCCTGGAACATAGTAAGCGCTTAACAAACACCATAAAAAAGTGGAGGAGGGAGGATTAGAACCCAGGTCTTCTGGCTCCCAACACGGGCTTCTCTTCAGTGCAGGTTGCTGTCTTCACGGATGAAGAAGAAGCCAGACTATGGTACCCCTAGAGAGTAGGGGGGAATAACAATAACAATAATAATAATAATAATAATAATAATAATAATAATAATAATGGTATTTGTTAAGCGCTTACTATATGCCAAGCACTGTTCTAAGCGCTGGAAGAGATACAAGGAAATCAGATTGTCCCACAAGGGGCTCACAGAGTTCATCATGCATTCATTCATTCAATCGTATTTATTGAGCGCTTACTTTGTGCAAAGCACTGTACTAAGCACTTGGGAAGTACAAGTTGGCAACATAAAGAGACGGCCCCTCCCCAACAACGGGCTCACAGTCTAGAAGGGGGAATTTTACATCCCCATTTTACAGATGAGGGAACCGAGGCCCAGAGAAGTGAAGTGACTTGTCCAAGGTCACACAGCAGACAAATGGTGGAGGCGGGATTAGAACCCATGACCTCTGACTCCCAAACCCGGGCTCTAACCACTAGGCAATTCTGCTGCTCTGTATTAAGGCGATGGCATCTTGGCCGGGAAATTACAAACCATCATCTGCTTTTTTCGAGTGAAATATTTCCAAAGGGCCTATATTTATAATTTTTGTGTTATTTATTGTATCTGTTAATAATTTTGAAGTGAATTGACTTGTCCAAGGTCACACAGGAGACAAATGGCGGAGGCGGGATTAGAACCCATGACCTCTGATTCCCAAGCCCGGGCTCTAACCACTAGGCCATTCTGCTGCTCTATATTAAGACGATGGCATCTTGGCTGGGAAATTACAAACCATCATCTGCATTTTCAGAGTGAAATATTTCCAAAGGGCCTATATTTATAATTTTTGTGTTTTTTTATTGTATTTGTTCATTCATTCATTCATTCAATCGTATTTATTGAGCGCTTACTGTGTGCAGAGCGCTGTACTAAGCGCTTGGGAAGTATAAGTTGGCAACATATACAGTCCCTACCCAACAGTGGGCTCACAGTCTAGATAATAATTCTGAAGTGAAGTGACTTGTCCAAGGTCACACAGCAGACAAATGGCGGAGGCGGGATTAGAACCCACAACCTCTGACTCCCAAGCCCGGGCTCTAACCACTGCTGCTCTATATTAAGGCGATGGCATCTTGGCTGGGAAATTACAAACCATCATCTGCTTTTTTCAGAGTGAAATATTTCCAAAGGGCCTATGTTTATAGTTTTTGTGGTTTTTATTGTACTTGTTAATTCATTCATTCAATCGTATTTATTGAGCGCGTACTGTGTGCAGAGCACTGTACTAAGCGTTTGGGAAGTATAAGTTGGCAACATATAGAGACAGTCCCTACCCAACAGTGGGCTCACAGTCTAGATAATAATTCTGAAGTGAAGTGACTTGTCCAAGGTCACACAGCAGACAAATGGTGGAGGCGGGATTAGAACTACGACCTCTGACTCCCAAACCCGGGCTCTAACCACTAGACCATTCTGCTGCTCTATATTATGACGATGGCATCTTGGCTGGGAAATTACAAACCATCATCTGCTTTTTTCAGAGTGAAATATTTCCAAAGGGTCTATATTTATAATTTCTGTGTTATTTATTGTATTTGTTAATAATTCTGAAGTGAATTGACTTGTCCAAGGTCACACAGCAGACAAATGGCGGAGGCGGGATTAGAACCCACGACCTCTGACTCCCAAGCCCGGGCTCTAACCACTAGGCCATTCTGCTGCTCTATATTAAGACGATGGCATCTTGGCTGGGAAATTACAAACCATCATCTGCATTTTCAGAGTGAAATATTTCCAAAGGGCCTATATTTATAATTTTTGTGTTTTTTTATTGTATTTGTTCATTCATTCATTCATTCAATCGTATTTATTGAGTGCTTACTGTGTGCAGAGCGCTGTACTAAGCGCTTGGGAAGTATAAGTTGGCAACATATACAGTCCCTACCCAACAGTGGGCTCACAGTCTAGATAATAATTCTGAAGTGAAGTGACTTGTCCAAGGTCACACAGCAGACAAATGGCGGAGGCGGGATTAGAACCCACAACCTCTGACTCCCAAGCCTGGGCTCTAACCACTGCTGCTCTATATTAAGGCGATGGCATCTTGGCTGGGAAATTACAAGCCATCATCTGCTTTTTTCAGAGTGAAATATTTCCAAAGGGCCTATATTTGTAATTTTTGTGTTTTTTATTGTATTTGTTAATAATTCTGAAGTGAAGTGACTTGTCCAAGGTCACACAGCAGACAAATGGCAGATCAGGATTAGAACCCATGACCTCTGACTCCCAAGCCCGGGCTCTAACCACTAGACCATTCTGCTGCTCTATATTAAGACGATGGCATCTTGGCTGGGAAGTTACAAACCATCATCTGCTTTTTCAGAGAGAAATATTTCCAAAGGGCCTATATTTATAATTTTTGTGTTTTTTATCGTATTTGTTAACAATTCTGAAGTGAAGTGACTTGTCCAAGGTCACACAGCAGACAAATGATGGAGGCGGAATTAGAACCCACAACCTCTGACTCTCAAGCCCGGGCTCTAACCACTAGGCAATTCTGCTGCTCTATATTAAGGCGATGGCATCTTGGCTGGGAAATTACAAACCATCATCTGCTTTTTTCAGAATGAAATATTTCCAAAGGGCCTATATTTATAGTTTTCGGGTTTTTTATTATATTTGTTAATTCATTCATTCATTCAATCACATTTATTGAGCGCTTACTGTGTGCAGAGCACTGTACTAAGCGCTTGGGAAGTACAAGTTGGCAACATATAGAGACGGTCCCTACCCGACAGTGGGCTCACAGTCTAGATAATAATTCTGAAGTGAAGTGACTTGTCCAAGGTCACACAGCAGACAAATGGCGGAGGCGGGATTAGAACCCACGACCTCTGACTCCCAAGCCCGGGCTCTAACCACTAGACCATTCTGCTGCTCTATATTAAGGCGATGGCATCTTGGCCGGGAAATTACAAACCATCATCTGCTTTTTTCAGAGTGAAATATTTCCAAAGGGCCTATATTTGTAATTTTTGTATTTTTTATTGTATTTGTTAATAATTCTGAAGTGAAGTGACTTGTCCAAGGTCACACAGCAGACAAATGGTGGACGCGGAACTAGAACCCATGACCTCTGACTCCCAAGCCCAGGCTCTAACCATTAGGCCATTCTGCTGCTCTATATTAAGACGATGGCATCTTGGCTGGGAAATTACAAACCATCATCTGCTCATTTCAGAGAGAAATATTTCCAAAGGGCCTATATTTATAATTTTTGTGTTATTTATTGTATCTGTTAATAATTCTGAAGTGAAGTGACTTGTCCAAGGTCACACAGCAGACAAATTATGGAGGCGGGATTAGAACCCACGACCTCTGACTCCCAAGCCCGGGCTCTAACCATTAGGCCATTCTGCCGCTCTATATTAAGACGATGGCATCTTGGCTGGGAAATTACAAACCATCATCTGCTTTTTTCAGAGTGAAATATTTCCAAAGGGCCTATATTTATAATTTTTGTATTTTTTATGGTATTTGTTAATAATTCTGTATCCTCTCCCAGGCGCTCAGTCCAGTGCTCTGCACGCAGTAGACTGTCAGTTCCTGGAGGGCAGAGATCGTATTTTCTACCTCTATTATCCTCACTGAAGCGCTCAGCGCAGTGCTCTGCCTGGAGTAAGAGCTCAATACACACGATTGATGGATTGATAGAAAAACAATCATTGATGAGAGGAAGCAGGCTGGGAGAAGCAGCATGGCCCAGAGGAAAGAGCCCAGGCTTGGGAGTCAGAGGTCGTGGGTTCTAATCCCGGCTCCCCCACATGTCTGCTGTGTGACCTTGGACAAGTCATTTCACTTCTCTGGGCCTCAGTGACCTCATCTGGACAATGGGGATGAAAGACTGTGAGCCCCACGGGGGACAACCTGATCACCTTGTAACCTCCCCAGCGCTTAGAACAGTGCTTGGCACATAGTAAGTGCTTAACAAATACCAACATTATTATTATTATTATTAATCCCAGCTCCACCACATGTCTGCTGTGTGACCTTGGACAAGTCATTTCACTTCTCTGGGCCTCAGTGACCTCATCTGGACAATGGGGATGAAAGACTGTGAGCCCCACGGGGGACAACCTGATTACCTTGTATCTACTCCAGCGCTTAGAATAGTGCTTGGCACATGTACTTCCCAAGCGCTTAGTACAGTGCTCTGCACACAGTAAGCGCTCAATAAATACGATTGAATGAATGAATGAATGAATGAATAGTAAGTGCTTAACAAATACCAACATTATTATTATTATTATTAATCCCGGCTCCACCACATCTCTACTGTGTGACCTTGGACAAGTCGCTTCACTTCTCCGTGCCTCAGTGACCTCATCTGGACAATGGGGATGAAAGACTGTGAGCCCCACGGGGGACAACCTGATTACCTTGCATCTACTCCAGCGCTTAGAACAGTGCTTGGCACATAGTAAGTACTTAACAAATACCAACATTATTATCATTATTATTATTATTAATCCCGGCTCCACCACATCTCTGCTGTGTGACCTTGGGCAAGTCGCTTCACTTCTCCGTGCCTCAGTGACCTCATCTGGACAATGGGGATGAAAGACTGTGAGCCCCATGGGGGACAACCTGATTACCTTGTATCTACTCCAGTGCTTAGAATAGTGCTTGGCACATAGTAAGTGCTTAACAAATACCAACATCATTATTATTATTATCATTATTATTATTATTATTTTATTAATCCCGGCTCCACCACGTCTCTGCTGTGTGACCTTGGACAAGTCATTTCACTTCTCTGGGCCTCAGTGACCTCATCTGGACAATGGGGATGAAAGACTGTGAGCCCCACGGGGGACAACCTGATTACCTTGTATCTACTCCAGCGCTTAGAACAGTGCTTGGCACATAGTAAGTGCTTAACAAATACCAACATTATTATTATTATTATTAATCCCGGCTCCACCACATCTCTGCTGTGTGACCTTGGGCAAGTCGCTTCACTTCTCCGTGCCTCAGTGACCTCATCTGGACAATGGGGATGAAGACTGTGAGCCTCACCGGGGACAACCTGATTACCTTTTATCTACTCCAGTGCTTGGCCCATACTAAGCGCTTAACAAATACCAACATTATCATTATTATTATTATTATCATTATTCATAACAGTTCATGAAGTGAAAAGGCAGCAGAGAGATCGATCTCAGACAGAAACCGACTCATGTCTTTCCCCAAATCAGTCCATTCTTCAAGGTCAATGGGGATTTCATCTGCTTGGGATCTGAATTTAAAACAGCATTTAGCAATCTAGCCATGGTATTTATTGAGCACTCACTATGTGCAGAGCACTGTACTAAGCGCTAGAGTACACAACACGAGAATTAGGAGACAGGTTCCTGCTCATAATGGGTTTACAGTCCAGAGTGGGAGACAGCCATTAAAAAAAATAAATAATTTATCAATCAATCAATCAATCATATTGGGTGCATGCAGAGCACTGCGCTAAGCACTTGGGAGAAAGTACAATAGAATAATATTACTACTAATAATAATAATAATGATGATGATTGCATTTATTAAGCACTTACTATGTGCAAAGCACTGTTCTAGGCGCTGAGGAAGTTACAAGGTGATCAGGTTGTCCCACGGGGGGCTCACAGTCTTTATCCCCATTTTGCAGATGAGGGAACTGAGGCCCAGAGAAGTGAAGTGACTTGCCCAAGGTCACACAGCTGGTAAGATGCGGAGCCGGGGTTCGAACCCATAATAATAATGATGATGGCATTTATTAAGCACTTACTACGTGCAAAGCACTGTTCTAAGCGCTGGGGAGGTTACAAGGTGATCAGGTTGTTCTGCGGGGGGCTCACAGTCTTTATCCCCATTTTGCAGATGAGGGAACTGAGGCCCAGAGAAGTGACTTGCCCAAAGTCACACAGCTGACAAGTGGCAGAGCCGGGATTTGAACCCATGACCTCTGACTCCAAAGCCCGGGCTCTTTCCACTGAGCCACACTGCTTCTCTTACGGTCCAGAAGGGGAGACAGCCATTAAAAAGAATAAATAATTTATCAATCATTCAATCAATCATATTGGGTGCATGCAGAGCACTGTGCTAAGCACTTGGGAGAAAGTACAATAGAATAATACTACTACTAGTAATAATAATAATGGCATTTATTAAGTGCTTACTATGTGCAAAGCATTGTTCTAAGCGCTGGGGAGGTTACAAGGTGATCACGGGGGGCTCCAGTCTTAATCCCCATTCATTCCTTCATTCATTCAATCGCATTTATTGAGCGCTTACTGTGTGCAGAGCACTGTACTAAGCGCCTGGAAAACATATAGAGACGGTCCCTACCCAACAATGGGCTCACAGTCTAGAAGGGGGAGACAGACAACAAAACAAAACATGGAGACCCATTTTACAGATGAGGTGGCTGAGGCCCAGAGAAGTGAAGTGACTTGCCCAAAGTCACTCAGCTGACAATTGGCAGAGCCTGGATTTGAACCCATGACCTGTGACTCCAAAGCCCGGGCTCTTTCCACTGAGCCACGCTGCTTCAAGAAAGTTGGTAGACACACTTCCTGCCCACATGGAGTTTACAGTTTAGATAGGGAGGCAGACATTAATATTCATTCATTCGATCGTATTTATTGAGTGCTTACTATGTGCAGAGCACTGGACTAAGCGCTTGGGAAGTACAAGTTGGCAACATAATAGAAATAAATGAGTGGCCTAGTGGTTAGAGCCCGGGCCCGGGAGTCAGAAGGACCTGGGTTCTAATCCTGACTCTGTCACTTGTCATGTGGATGACCTTGGGCGAGTCATTTCTCTTCTCTGGGTCTCAGTTCCCTCATCTGTACAATGGGGATTAAGACTGTGTCCAACCCGATTAGCTTGCATTTACCCCAGCGCTTTGACGAGTCCTGAGACATAGTAAGCGCTTGACAAATAACCTCATCATCATCGTTATCAGGAGGGATCTGGAAATTCACGAGCTCGCTGTGGGCTGGAAATGTTTCCATTTGTTGTTAAATTGTCCTCTCCCAAGCTCTTAGTACAGTGCTTCGCACACAGTAAGCACTCAATAAATGCTGTTGATTGACTAAATGAATGAATAAGTGCTGTAGGACTGAGGGAAAAGTGGATGAAAAGTATAAATCCAAGTGACAGGACTTGAATTAGAACCCAGGTCTTCTGACTCCCGGGCCTGGGCTCTTTCAATCAATCAATCAATCAATCAATCGTATTTATTGAGCGCTGACTGTGTGCAGAGCACTGTACTAAGCGCTTGGGAAGTCCAAGTTGGCAACATATAGAGCCAGTCCCTACCCAACAGTGGGCTCACAGTCCAAAGGGGGAAGACAGAGAACAAAACCAAACATACTAACAAAATAAAATAAATAGAATAGATATGTACAAGTAAAATAAATAAATAAATAGAGTAATAAATATGTACAAACATATCTACATATATACAGGTGCTGTGGGGAAGGGAAGGAGGTAAGATGGGGGGGATGGAGAGCGGGACGAGGGGGAGAGGAAGGAAGGGGCTCAGTCTGGGAAGGCCTCCTGGAGGAGGTGAGCTCTCAGCAGGGCCTTGAAGGGAGGAAGAGAGCCAGCTTGGCGGATGGGCGGAGGGATCGGGGGCAATCCAGGCCCGGGGGAGGACGTGGGCCGGGGGTCGATGGCGGGACAGGCGAGAACGAGGTATGGTTACACTCTGCTTATCCAGCCATTAATTCAGTCGTATTTATTGAGTATTTATTATATACCTCTATATATGTATATATGTTTCTATTCATTTTTGATGCATTCAATCGCATTTATTGAGCACTTGCTCTGTGCAGAGCACTGTACCAAGCGCTTGGGAAGCACAAGTTGGCAACATATAGAGACGGTCCCTACCCAACAGTGGGCTCACAGTCTAGAAGTGGGAGACAGAGAACAAAACAAAACATATTAACAAAATAAAATAAATAGAATAAGGGACCGTCTCTATATGCTGCCAACTTGTCCTTCCCAAGCGCTTAGTACAGTGCTCTGCACACAATAAGCTCTCAATAAATACGATTGAATGAATGAATATGTTTGTACATATTTATTACTCTATTTATTTTACTTGTACATATTTTTTCTATTGATTTTATTTTGTTAATATGGTTTGTTTTGTTGTCTGTCTCCCCCTTCTAGACTGTGAGCCCGCTGTCGGGTAGGGACCGTCTCTATATGTTGCCAACTTGGACATCCCAAGCGCTTAGTACAGTGTTCTGCACACAGTAAGAGCTCAATAAATACGACTGAACGAATGAATATGTTTGTACATATTTATTACTCCATTTATTTATTAATTTTACTTGTACATATTTTTTCTATTGATTTTATTTTGTTAATATGTTTTGTTTTGTTGTCTGTCTTCCCCTTCTAGACTGTGAGCCTGCTTTTGGGTAGGGACCGTCTCTATATGTTGCCAACCTGTACTTCCCAAGCGCTTAGTACAGTGCTCTGCACACAGTAAGCACTCAATAAATACGATTGAATGAATGAATGAATGAATGAATGAATGAGTGCTTACTGTGTGAAGCACAGAGAAGCAGTGTGACTCAGTGGAAAGAGCCTGTACTTCCCAAGGGCTTAGTACAGTGCTCTGCACATAGTAAGTGCTCAATAAATACAATTGATGATGATGATGATGAGTCAGGGGTCATGAATTCTAATCCCGGTTCCACCACTTGTCTGCTGTGTGACTTTGGGCAAGTCACTTCACTTCTCTGAGCCTCAGTTCCCTCGTCTGTAAAATGGGGATGAAGACTGGGAGCCCCACATGGGACAACCTGATCACCTTGTATCCCCCCCAGCACTTAGAACAGTGCTTGGCACATAGTAAGTGCTTAACAAATGCCAACATTATTATTATCACTGTGTGCAGAGCACTGTACTAAGTGCTTGGGTGAGGACTGTATAATGGTAATGAGAGAATGGTTCATGAGAGAAATAAGAGAAATGGTTGAATTCCTTTTTTTTTTTCATTTTTAGAGCATATTTAAACACGATGAATCCCCGACAAGGTCATTAAATTTGGAGGGCAGCCCTGTCTCGGAAAAGACCATTTCCAGGAAAAGGAGACTTTAATGGGGTGAATTGCCGACGGAGAAAGAGACTAAAACACTCCCTTCCCACAATCATCATCATCATCAATCGTATTTATTGAGTGCTTACTGTTTGCAGAGCACTGTACTAAGCGCTTGGGAAGTACAAGTTGGCAACATATAGAGACAGTCCCTACCCAACAGTGGGCTCACAGTCTAAAAGGGGGAGACAGAGAACAAAACCAAACATACCAACAAAATAAAATAAATAGAATAGATATGTACAAGTAAAATAAATAAATAAATAAATAGAGTAATAAATCTGTACAAACATATATCCATATATACAGGTGCTGTGGGGAAGGGAAGGAGGCAAGATGGGGGGATGGAGAGGGGGACGAGGGGGAGAGGAAGGAAGGGGCTCAGTCTGGGAAGGCCTCCTGGAGGAGGTGAGCTCTCAGTAGGGCCTTGAAGGGAAAGACAATGAGATGACAGTCTAGAAGGGGAGACGGACGTGAATAGAAATCAATAAATGAGGGATGTGGACATTAGCGGTGTGGGGCTAGAAGGGGGGATGGAGAAAAGGAGCGAGTCGGGGCGACGCGGAAGGGAGGGGGAGAGGAGGAAAAGTGGGATTTAGTCAGGGAAGGCCTCCTGGAGGAGATGGGCCTTCAATAAGGCCTTGAACGGGGGGAAGAGTCATTGTCTGGGGGATTTGAGGATGGAGGACGTTCCAGGCCAGAGGCGGGACGGGGGCCAGAGGTCGGCGGTGAGATAGAGGAGATGGAGGCCCAGGGAGAAGGTTAGCTTATAAAGAATGCATACTGCTGCTGGCAATAGCTAGAGACACACAAGGGCGTCTCTCCGCTCTAAATGAGCAATTCCATTAATATTTAGAGATTTAGCCCGTTTTTCACCAGCCGATTGAGGGGAATGATAATGAGAGACATTTGCCCAGAAAGATTAATAGCAATTAATCACCATTTATACAAATAATCTGGGATCCAATGGCTAAAACCGGTTGAATTCCTTTTTTTTTTCTTTTTTAGAGCATATTTAAGCACGATGAATCCCCGATAAGGTCATTAAATTTGGAGGGCAGCCCTGTCTCGGAAAAGACCATTTCCAGGAAAAGGAGACTTTAATGGGGTGAACTGCCAACGTCAGAGAGAGAGACTAAAACACTCCCTGCCCACAACGAGATGACAGTCTAGAAGGGGAGACGGACGTGACTAGAAATCAGTAAATGAGGGATGTGGACACTAGCGGTGTGGGGCTAGAAGGGGAGATGGAGAAAGGGAGCGAGTCGGGGCGACGCGGAAGGGAGGGGGAGAGGAGGAAAAGTGGGATTTAGTCAGGGAAGGCCTCCTGGAGGAGATGGGCCTTCAATAAGGCTTGGAACGGGGGGAAGAGTCATTGTCTGGGGGATTTGAGGAGGGAGGACGTTGCGGGCCAGAGGCGGGACGGGGGCCAGAGGTCGGCGGTGAGATGAGGAGATGGAGGCCCAGGGAGAAGGTTAGCTTATAAAGAATGCATACTGGTGCTGGCAATAGCTAGAGACACACAAGGGCATCTCTCCACTCTAAATCATCATCATCAATCGTATTTATTGAGCGCTTACTTTGTGCAGAGCACCGTACTAAGCGCTTGGGAAGTACAAATTGGCAACATATAGAGACGCTCTAAATGAGCAATTCCATTAATATTTAGAGATTTAGCCCATTTTTCACCAACCAATTGAGGGGAATGATATTGAGAGACATTTGCCCAGAAAGATTAATAGCAATTAATCACCATTTATACAAATGATCTGGGATCCAATGGCTAAAACCGGTTGAATTCCATTTTTTTTTTCTATTTTAGAGTATATTTAAACACGATGAATCCCCGATACGGTCACTAAATTTAGAGGGCAGCCCTGTCTCAGGAAAAGACCATTTCCAGGAAAAGGCGACTTTAATGGGGTGAATTGCCAACGTCAGAGAGAGAGACTAAAACACTCCCTGCCCACAACGAGATGACAGTCTAGAAGGGGAGACGGACGTGAATAGAAATCAGTAAATGAGGGATGTGGACATTAGCGGTGTGGGGCTAGAAGGGGGGTGGAGAAAAGGAGGGAGTCGGGGTGACGCGGAAGGGAGGGGGAGAGGAGGAAAAGTGGGATTTAGTCAGGGAAGGCCTCCTGGAGGAGATGGGCCTTCAATAAGGCTTGGAACGGGGGGAAGAGTCATTGTCTGGGGGGATTTGAGGAGGGAGGACTTTCCGGGCCAGAGCCGGGACGGGGGCCAGAGGTCGGCGGTGAGATAGAGGAGATGGAGGCCCAGGGAGAAGGTTAGCTTATAAAGAATGCATACTGGTGCTGGCAATTGCTAGAGACACACAAGGGCGTCTCTCCGCTCTAAATGAGCAATTCCATTAATATTTAGAGATTTAGCCCATTTTTCACCAGCCGATTGGTGGGAATGATAATGAGAGACATTTGCCCAGAAAGATTAATAGCAATTAATCACCATTTATACAAATAATCTGGGATCCAATGGCTAAAACCGGTTGAATTCTATTTTTTTTTTCTTTTTTAGAGCATATTTAAACACGATGAATCCCCGATTAGGTCATTAAATTTGGAGGGCAGCCCTGTCTCGGAAAAGACCATTTCCAGGAAAAGGAGACTTTAATGGGGTGAATTGCCGACGTCAGAGAGACTAAAACACTCCCTGCCCACAACGAGATGACAGTCTAGAAGGGGAGACGGACGTGAATAGAAATCAGTAAATGAGGGATGTGGACATTAGCGGTGTGGGGCTAGAAGGGGAGATGGAGAAAAGGAGGGAGTCGGGGTGACGCGGAAGGGAGCGGGGAGAGGAGGAAAAGTGGGATTTAGTCAGGGAAGGCCTCCTGGAGGAGATGGGCCTTCAGTAAGGCTTGGAACGGGGGGAAGAGTCATTATCTGGGGGATTTGAGGAGGGAGGACGTTGCGGGCCAGAGGCGGGACGGGGGCCAGAGGTCGGCGGTGAGATAGAGGAGATGGAGGCCCAGGGAGAAGGTTAGCTTATAAAGAATGCATACTGGTGCTGGCAATAGCTAGAGACACACAAGGGCATCTCTCCACTCTAAATCATCATCATCAATCGTATTTATTGAGCGCTTACTTTGTGCAGAGCACCGTACTAAGCGCTTGGGAAGTACAAATTGGCAACATATAGAGACGCTCTAAATGAGCAATTCCATTAATATTTAGAGATTTAGCCCATTTTTCACCAGCCAATTGAGGGGAATGATATTGAGAGACATTTGCCCAGAAAGATTAATAGCAATTAATCACCATTTATACAAATGATCTGGGATCCAATGGCTAAAACCGGTTGAATTCCATTTTTTTTTTTCTATTTTAGAGTATATTTAAACACGATGAATCCCCGATACGGTCACTAAATTTAGAGGGCAGCCCTGTCTCAGGAAAAGACCATTTCCAGGAAAAGGCGACTTTAATGGGGTGAATTGCCAACGTCAGAGAGAGAGACTAAAACACTCCCTGCCCACAACGAGATGACAGTCTAGAAGGGGAGACGGACGTGAATAGAAATCAGTAAATGAGGGATGTGGACATTAGCGGTGTGGGGCTAGAAGGGGGGTGGAGAAAAGGAGGGAGTCGGGGCGACGCGGAAGGGAGGGGGAGAGGAGGAAAAGTGGGATTTAGTCAGGGAAGGCCTCCTGGAGGAGATGGGCCTTCAATAAGGCTTGGAACGGGGGGAAGAGTCATTGTCTGGGGGGATTTGAGGAGGGAGGACTTTCCGGGCCAGAGCCGGGACGGGGGCCAGAGGTCGGCGGTGAGATAGAGGAGATGGAGGCCCAGGGAGAAGGTTAGCTTATAAAGAATGCATACTGGTGCTGGCAATTGCTAGAGACACACAAGGGCGTCTCTCCGCTCTAAATGAGCAATTCCATTAATATTTAGAGATTTAGCCCATTTTTCACCAGCCGATTGGTGGGAATGATAATGAGAGACATTTGCCCAGAAAGATTAATAGCAATTAATCACCATTTATACAAATAATCTGGGATCCAATGGCTAAAACCGGTTGAATTCCTTTTTTTTTTTTTCTTTTTTAGAGCATATTTAAACACGATGAATCCCCGATAAGGTCATTAAATTTGGAGGGCAGCCCTGTCTCGGGAAAAGACCATTTCCAGGAAAAGGCGACTTTAACGGGGTGAATTGCCGACGTCAGAGAGACTAAAACACTCCCTTCCCACAGCGAGATGACAGTCTAGAAGGGGAGACGGACGTGAATAGAAATCAGTAAATGAGGGATGTGGACATTAGTAGTGTGGAGCTAGAAGGGGGGATGGAGAAAGGGAGTGAGTCGGGGCGACGCGGAAGGGAGGGGGAGAGGAGGAAAAGTGGGATTTAGTCAGGGAAGGCCTCCTGGAGGAGATGGGCCTTCAATAAGGCTTGGAACGGGGGGAAGAGTCATTGCCTGGGGGATTTGAGGAGGGAGGATGATCTGGGCCAGAGGTGGGACGGGGGCCAGAGGTTGGCGGTGAGATAGAGGAGATGGAGGCCCAGGGAGAAGGTTAGCTTATAAAGAATGCATACTGGTGCTGGCAATAGCTAGAGACACACAAGGCAGTCTCTCCACTCTAAATGAGCAATTCCATTAATATTTAGAGATTTAGCCCATTTTTCACCAGCCGATTGAGGGGAATGATAATGAGAGACATTTGCCCAGAAAGATTAATAGCAATTAATCACCATTTATACAAATAATCTGGGATCCAATGGCTAAAACCGGTTGAATTCCTTTTTTTTTTCTCTTTTAGAGCATATTTAAACACGATGAATCCCCGATAAGGTCATTAAATTTGGAGGGCAGCCCTGTCTCGGGAAAAGACCATTTCCAGGAAAAGGCGACTTAAATGGGGTGAATTGCCGACGTCGGAGAGAGAGGCTAAAACAAGGAAGGATTCTGAGAACAGTCTTTTCCGTAGCCTAGTGGCTACAGCCTGAGCTTGGGAGTCAGAAGGTTCTGGGTTCTAATTCCACCACTTGTCTGCTGTGTGACCTTGGGAAAGTCACTTCAGTTCTCTGGGCCTCAGTGACCTCATCTGTAAAATGGGGATGAAGAGGGGGAGCCCTGTGTGGGACAGGGACTATGCCCAACCTGATGTGATTGTATCCCAGCACTTAGTACACCAGCGCTTAGAACAGTGCTTTGCACATAGTAAGTGCTTAATAAATGCCATTATTATTATTATAATAATGATAATGGCATTTGTTAAGTGCTTATTATTATAAGCACCTAGTACACCAGCGCTTAGAACAGTGCTTTGCACATAGTAAGTGCTTAATAAATGCCATTATCATTATTATAATAATGATAATGGCATTTGTTAAGTGCTTATTATTATAAGCACTTAGTACACCAGCGTTTAGAACAGTGCTTTGCACATAGTAAGCGCTTAACAAATGCCATTATTATTATTATAATGTTCTAAGCGCTGGGGGGGAATACAAGGTGATCAGGTTGTCCCACATGGGGCTCACAGTCTTCATCCCCATTTTACAGATGAGGGACCTGAGGCTCAGAGAAGTTAAGTGACTTGCCCAAGGTCACACAGCACACATGTGGTGGAGCCAGGATTCGAAACCATGACCTCTGACTCCAAAGCCTGTGCTCTTTCCACTGAGCCACGTTGCTTCTACAGCGTGGAAGCTGTACCTGATGTGATTTGATTGTATTTCATCCCAGCATTTAATATATCAGCGCTTAGAACAGTGTTTTGCACATAATAAGCACTTAACAAATGCCATCACTATTATTATTATTATTATTACAGTGTCTGGCACATAATACGCACTGAACAAGTACCGTTATTATTATTATCATTATTATTAATTACTCTACTCTCTACTCTCCCCCAATAGACTGAAAGCTTCTTGAGGACCAGGATCGCAACTACTAACTCTGTTGGACTCTCCAAAGCGCTCAGAACAGTGTTCTTCACAGAGTAGACGGTCAGCTCCTTGAGGACAGGGATCGTGTTTACTAACTCTACTGTCCTCTTCCCCAGCGCTCAGTACAGTGCTCTGCGCACAGTAGACTGTAGTAAGCTCCTTAAGTGCAAGGCTTGAGTTTAATACGAATAATGATGGCATTTATTAAGTGTTTACTAAGCACAAAGCACTGTTCTAAGCGCTGGGGAGGTTACAAGGTGATCAGGTTGTCCCACGGGGGGCTCACAGTTTTAATCCCCATTTTACAGATGAGGTAACTGAGGCTCAGAGAAGTGAAGTGACTTGCCTAAAGTCACACATCTTACAATTGGAGGAGCCAAGATGTGAACCCATGACCTCTGACTCCAAAGCCCGGGCTCTTTCCACTGAGCCACGCTGTTTACTATCGACTGTCCTCTCCCAAGCGTTCAGTACAGTGCTCTGCCCACAGGAAGACTGGAAACTCCTTGAGGGCAGGAATGGTGTCTATTAAAATCTAGTGTCCTCTCCCACAGGATAAATTCAGTGATCTGCACATGATAGGCTACGGGAAGCAGTGTGGCCTAGTGGAAAGAGCCCGGGTTTGGGAGCCAGAAGACCTCGGTTCCAATTACGACTACACCCCTTGTCTGCTGTGTGTGACCTTAGAAAAGTCATTTCACTTCTCTAATAATAATGATGATGGCATTTGTTAAGCGCTTACTATGTGCCAAGCACTGTTCTAAGCACAGGGGGAGATACAAGGTGATCAGGTTGTCCCACGTGGGGCTCACAGTCTTCATCATCCCCATTTTCCAGATGAGGGAACTGAGAGAAGTGAAATGACTTGCCCAAAGTCACACAGCAGACAAGCGGCAGAGCCGGGATTAGAACCCATGACCTCTGACTCCCAAACCTGGGCTCTTTCCACTGAGCCACGCTGCTTCTCTCTAGGCCTCAGTTCCCTCATCTGGAAAATGGGGATTTAATCCCTGTTCTCTCTCCTACTTAGACTGTGAGCCCCCATGTGGGACCTGATCATCTTGTATCTATCTTGGTGCTTAGTACAGTGCTTGGCACATAATAAGTACATACCAAGTACCACAATTATTATAAGCTCCTTCTGATGCACATATATAATAATAATGATGGCATTTATTAAGTGCTTACTATGTGCAAAGCACTGTTCTAAGCACTGGGGAGGTTACAAGGAGATCAGGTTGCCCCATAGGGGGGCTCACAGTCTTAATTCCCATTTTACAGATGAGGGAACTGAGGCACAGAGAAGTGAAGTGACTTGCCCAAAATCACACAGCTGACAATTGGCAGAGCCAGGATTCGAACCCATGACCCCGGGTTCCAAAACCCGTGCTCTTTCCACTGAGCCATGCTGCTTCTCAATATATATATAGTGTAAATTGTATATATCTGTGTAAATTACAATTACATATAATAATAATGATAGCATTTATTAAGCACTTATGTGCAAAGCACTGTTCTAAGCACTGCGGAGGTTCCAAGGAGATCAGGTTGTCCCGCGGGGGGGCTCACAGTCTTAACCCCATTTTACAGATGAAGGAACGGAGGCACAGAGAAGTGAAGTGACTTGCCCAAAATCACACAGCTGACAATTGCCAGAGCTGGAATTCGAACCCATGACCCTTGATTCCAAAGCCAGTGCTCTTTCCACTGAGTCACACTGCTTCTCAATATATATATAGTGTAAATTATATATATCAGTGTAAATTACAATAACATATGTTGCCAATTTGTACTTCCCAAGCGCTTAGTACAGTGCTCTGCACACAGTAAGCGCTCAATAAATACGATTGAATGAATGAATATATATATATATAATTTATTTATATTGATGTTATTGATGTCTGTTTACTTGTTTTGTTGTCTGTGTCCCCTCTTCTAGACTGTGAGCCCGTTATGAGCAGGGACTGTCTCTCTTTGTTGCTGAATTGTACTTTCCAAGTGCTTAGTACAGTGCTCTGCCCACAGTAAGCGCTCAATAAATACGATAGAATGAATAAAGGCAGGGATTCTTTCTTCTTCTACTACTACTACTGCATGGCATGGTGGATATCACCCAAGCCTGGGAGTAAGAAGGTCATGGGTTCTAATCCCAGCTCTTCCACCTTCATTCATTCATTCAATCATATTTATTAAGTGTCTACTGTGCACAGAGCACTGTACTATTCATTTAATCATTCGATCGTATTTATTGAGTGTCTACTGTGTGCAGAGCATTGTACTATTCATTTAATCATTCGATCGTATTTATTGAGTGCTTACTGTGTGCAGAGCACTGGAGTAAGCACTTGGAAATTGCATTTCAGCCAGAGACAATCCCTGCTCACAACGGGCTCACAGTCCAGAAGGGGGGAGACAGACATCGAAACAAGTAAACGGGCCTCAGTAGCATCAATTAAATAAATAGAATTATAGATATATATATGCATCATTAATAAAATAAATAGAATTATAAATATGTACATATGCACACAAGTGTTGTGGGGCAGGGAGGGGGGTAGAGGAGAGAGAGGGAGTGGGGGTGATGGAGAGGGCAGGGGGAGCAGAGGAAAAGGGGGGCTCAGCCTGGGAAGGCCTCCTGGAGGAGGTGAGCTCTCAGGAGGGCTTTGAAGGGGGGAAGTGTGATTGTCTGGCAGATGTGAGGAGGGAGGGAATTCCGGGCCAGAGGCGGGATGTGGGCCGGGGGTCAATGGTGGGACAGGCGAGAACGAGGCCCAGGGAGGAGGTGACCGGTGGCAGAGGAGCCGAGGGTGCGGGCTGCGATGGAGAAGGACAGAAGGGATGAGAGGTAGGAGGGGGAGAGGGGATGGATGGATGGACAGCCTGGAAGCCCAGGGTGAGGAGTTTTTCCTTGATTCGTAGGTTGACAGGCAGCCACTGGAGATTTCTGAGGAGGGGAATGACATGACCAGAGCGTTTCTGTACAAAGATGATCCGGGCAGCAGCGTGAAGTACAGACTGAAGTGGGGAGAGACAGGAGGATGGGAGATCAGAGAGGAGGCTGATGCAGTCATCCAATCGGGAGAGGAGGAGAGATTGAACGAGCAGGGTAGCGGTTTGGATGGAGAGGAAAGGCCGGATCTTGGCGATGTTGCGGAGGTGAGACCGGAAGGTTTTGGTGACAGATTGGATGTGTGGGGTGAACGAGAGAGCGCAGTCGAGGATGACACCAAAGTTGCGGGCTTGTAATGTTGGTATTTGTTAAGCGCTTACTATGTGCCAAGCACTGTTCTAAGCGCTGGGGTAGATACAAGATAATCAGGTTGTCCCACATGGGGCTCACAGTCTTCATCTCCATTTTCCAGATGAGGGAACTGAGGACCAGAGAAGTTAAGTGACTTGCCCAAGGTCACACAGCTGACAAGTGGCGGAGCCGGGATTTGATCCCACGACCTCTGACTCCAAAGCCCGTGCTCTCTCCACTGAGCCACGCTGCTTCCCAGGCTTGTGAGACGGGAAGGATGGTAGTGCCGTCTACAGTGATGGGAAAGTCAGGGAGAGGACAGGGGTTGGGAAGGAAGATAAGGAGTTCAGTCTTGAACATGTTGAGTTTTAGATGGCGGGCAGACTTCCAGATGGAGATGTCCTGAAGGCAGGAGGAGACGCGAGCCTGGAGAGAGGGGGAGAGAGCAGGGGCAGAGATGGAGATTTGGGTGTCATTGGCGTAGAGATGATAGTTGAAGCCTTGGGAGTGAATGAGTTCACCGAGGGAGTGAGTGTAGATGGAGAACAGAAGGGGATGAATAACTGACCCTTGAGGAACCCCTACAGTAAGGGGATGGGAGGGGGAGAAGGAGCCCACAAAGGAGACTGAGAATGAACAGCCGGAGAGATAAGAGGAGAACCAGGAGAGGACGGAGTCCGTGAAGCCAAGGTTGGATAGCGTGTTGAGGAGAAGGGGGTGGGCCACAGTGTCGAAGGCAGCTGAGAGGTCAAGGAGCATCGGGGTGGAGTGGGAGCCATTGGATTTGGCAAGAAGGAGGTCATCGGTGACTTTGAGAGGGAAGTTTTGGTGGAATGGAGGGAGCAGAAGCCAGATCGGAGGAGGGCCAGGAGAATGTTGGAGGAGAGGAATCGGAGGCAGCGAGCATCGACGACTCGCTCCAGGAGTTTGGAAAGGAAGGGTAGGAGGGAGATGCGGCAATAACTGGAGGAGGCAGTGGGGTCAAGGGAGGGTTTTTTTAGGATGTGGGAGACGTGGACATGTTTGAAGGCAGAAGGGAAGAAACCATTGGAGAGTGAGCGGTTGAAGATGGAAGTTAAGGAGGGGAGGAGGGAAGGGGTGAGAGTTTTTCTAAGGTGAGAGGGAATGGGGTCAGAAGCACAATAATAATAATAATGTTGGCATTTGTTAAGTGCTTACTATGTGCAAAGCACTGTTCTAAGCGCTGGGGGGGGATACAAAGTGATCAGGTTGTCCCACGTGGGGCTCACAGTCTTAACCCCCATTTTACAGATGAGGGAACTGAGGCTCAGAGAAGTTAAGTAACTTGCTCAAGGTCACACAGCAGACTTGTGGTGGAGCCGGGATTCGAACCCATGACCTCTGACTCCAAAGCCCGTGCTCTTTCCACTGAGCCACGCTGCTTCGCACAAGTGGAGGGGGTGGCATTTGAGAGTGCTTGGAAAGTACAATTCAGCAATCAAGAGAAACAATCCCTGCCCACACCGGATTTACAATCTAAAAGAGGGGGGGCAGACATCAAAACAAGTAAACGGGCATCGCTGTGTGATCTTGGGTAGGTCACTTCACTTTTCTGTGCCTCAGTTCCCTCATCTGCAAAATGGGGATTGGGACTTTGAGCCAGATGAGGGACAGAAACTGTGTCCAATCCAATTTGCTAGTATCCACCCCAGTGCTTAGTACAGTGCCTGGCACATAGTAAGAGCTTAACAAATACCATTATTATTATTGGTAGTTTTAATAATAACGGTATTTGATAAACGCTTACTATGTTCCAGGCACCCTACCAAGTGCCAGGATGGCTATAAGGTAATCTACTCCGCTTGGGGCTCACAGTCTTCATCCCTATTTTACAGATGAGGTAACTGAGGCCCAGAAAATAATAATAATTTTGGTATTTGATAAGAGCTTACTATGCTCCAAGCACCCTACTAAGTGCCGGGATGGATATAAGGTAATCTATTCCACATGGGGCTCACAGTCTTCATCCCCATTTTACAGATGAGGTAACCGAGGCCCAGAGAATAATAATAATAATTTTGGTATTTGATAAGCGCTTAGTATGCTCCAGGCACCCTACTAAGTGCCAGGATGGATATAAGGTAATCTATTCCACATGGGGCTCACAGTCTTCATCCCCATTTTACAGATGAGGTAACCGAGGCCCAGGGAATAATAATAATAATTTTGGTATTTGATAAGCGCTTACTATGCTCCAGGAACCCTACTAAGTGCCAGGATGGATATAAGGTAATCTATTCCACATGGGGCTCACAGTCTTCATCCCCATTTTACAGATGAGGTAACCGAGGCCCAGGGAATAATAATAATAATTTTGGTATTTGATAAGTGCTTACTATGCTCCAGGCACCCTACTAAGTGCAAGGATGGATATAAGGTAATCTATTCCACATGGGGCTCACAGTCTTCATCCCCATTTTACAGATGAGGTAACCGAGGCCCAGAGAATAATAATAATAATTTTGGTATTTGATAAGCGCTTAGTATGCTCCAGGCACCCTACTAAGTGCCAGGATGGATATAAGGTAATCTATTCCACATGGGGCTCACAGTCTTCATCCCCATTTTACAGATGAGGTAACCGAGGCCCAGGGAATAATAATAATAATTTTGGTATTTGATAAGCGCTTACTATGCTCCAGGAACCCTACTAAGTGCCAGGATGGATATAAGGTAATCTATTCCACATGGGGCTCACAGTCTTCATCCCCATTTTACAGATGAGGTAACCGAGGCCCAGGGAATAATAATAATAATTTTGGTATTTGATAAGTGCTTACTATGCTCCAGGCACCCTACTAAGTGCAAGGATGGATATAAGGTAATCTATTCCACATGGGGCTCACAGTCTTCATCCCCATTTTACAGATGAGGTAACCGAGGCCCAGAGAATAATAATAATAATTTTGGTATTTGATAAGCGCTTACTATGCTCCAGGCACCCTACTAAGTGCCAGGATGGATATACGGTAATCTATTCCACATGGGGCTCACAGTCTTCATCCCCATTTTACAGATGAGGTAACCGAGGCCCAGAGAATAATAATAATAATTTTGGTATTTGTTAAGTGCTTACTATGTGCAAAGCATTGTTCTAAGCGCTGGGGAGGATACAAGGTAGGGCCCGGTTAGCTCAGTCAGTGGAGCATCAGACTTTGAATGTGAGGGTCCAGGGTTCAAGTCCCTGTGCGGGCGAGATTTCATTTTTATAGAGAAGCAGCATGGCTCAGTGGAAAGAGCACGGGCTTTGGAGTCAGAGGTCATGGGTTTGAATCCTGGCTCCGCCACTTGTCAGCTGGGCGACTTTGGGCGAGTCACTTAACTTCTCTGAGCCTCAGTTACCTCTTCTGTAAAATGGGGATTAAGACTGTGAGACCCAAGTGGGACAACTTGATCACCTTGTATCCCCCCCCAGCGCTTAGAACAGTGCTCTGCACATAGTAAGCGCTTAACAAATGCCATTATTATTATTAAAGGGAAGCAGCGTGGCTCAGTGGAAAGAGCACGAGCTTTGGAGTCAGAGGTCATGGGTTCGAATCCCAGCTCCCCCACATGTTTGCTGTGTGACCTTGGGCAAGTCACTTAACTTCTCTGAGCCTCCATTACCTCATCTGTAAAATGGGGATTAAGACTGTGAGCCTCACAGGGGACAACCTCATCACCTTGTATCCCCCCCCCCAGAGCTTAGTACAGTGCTTTGCACATAGTAAGCGCTTAACAAATACCATCATTATTATTATTATTATTATCAGATTGTCCCATGTGGGCTCACAACCTTAATCCCCATTTTACAGATGAGGAACTGAGGCGCAGAGAAGTGAAGTGATTTGCCCAAAGTCACGCAGCTGACAAGTGGCAGGGTCAGATTTGAACCCATGACCTCTGACTCCCAAGCCCGGGCTCTTTCCACTGAGCCATGCTGCTTCTCTGAAGTGAAGGGACTTGCCCAAGTTCACACAGCAGACAAGCGGCGGAGGCAGAATTAGAATCCACATCCTCTGACTCCCAAGCCCAAGCTCTGTACTAACTCTATTGTACCGGTAATCAATTAATTGATGGTATTTATTAAATGATTACTCCCCTCCTCATCCCCCCTACTCCCTCCCTCTGCCCTACCCCCTTCCTCTCCCCACAGCAGTTGTGTATATTTATACATATTTATTACTCTATTTATTTTATTCATGATCATCATCAATCGTATTTATTGAGCGCTTACTGTGTGCAGAGCACTGTACTAGATGCGTATAGACCTATAATTCTATTTATCTATTCTCATGGTATTGACATCTGTCTACTTATTTTTTTGTGTGTCTCCCCCCTTCTAGACTGTGAGCCCGTTGTCGGGTAGGGAGAAGCAGCTTAGCTCAGTGGAAAGAACCTGGGCTTTGGAGTCAGAGGTCATGGGTTCGAATCCTGGCTCTGCCAACTGTCAGCTGTGTGACTTTGGGCAAGTCACTTCACTTCTCTGGGCCTCAGTTCCCTCATCTGTAAAAATGGGGATTAAGACTGTGAGCCCCACGTGGGACAACCTGATCACCTTGTAACCTCCCCAGCGCTTAGAACGGTGCTTTGCACATAGTAAGCGCTTAATAAATGCCATTATTATTAGGGACCGTCTTTCTATGTTGCCGACTTGTACTTCCCAAGCACCCAGTACAGCGCTCCGCACAGATCAAGTGCTTAATAAATAGAATTGAATGAATGAGGTAAGGCGGGGGGATGAATGAATGAGGGAGGGAGGGGATTCATTCATTGATTCATTCATTCAATCGTATTTATTGAGCACCCACTGTGTGCAGAGCACTGTACTAAGCGCTTGGGAAGCCCAAGTTGGTAACAGATAGAGATTGAATGAATGAATAAAATGGGGAATAAGACTGTGAGCTCCCCGTGGGACAACCTGATCACCTGGTAACCTCCCCAGCGCTTAGAACAGTGCTTGGCACATAGTAAGCGCTTAATAAATGCCATCATTATTATTATTATTATTAGTCCAGTGCTATGCACACAGTAAGCGCTCAATAAATACGACTGAATGAACAACGCAAGTGAGTTGGGAAACATACGATTGAATGAATGAAAAGACATGTATTTTGTCCACAAGAAGCTTAGTGTAGTGGGGGAGACAGTCACTCAAATAAATGACGGATAGGGATAAAAGTGCTGAGGGGCTGGGAGAGGGGGATGAATGAAGGGAGCATGTCAGGGTGATGCAGACGGGAGTGGGAGAAGAGGCCAATACAGGAATCAAGGCAGGGTAGGATGAGTGACTTGATTAATGCGGTAGCAGTTTGGATGGAGAGGAGAGGGCGGATTTTAGTGATGTCGTGAAGGCGGAACTGACAGATTTGGGTGACAGTGAATGAGAGGACTGAGTCAAGGATCACACCAGGTTTGTGAGATAGGGAGGTCGATGGCTTTGTTGTCTGTCTCCCCCTTCTATAATAATAATAATAATAATGGTGGCATTTATTAAGCACCTACTATGTGCAAAGCACTGTTCTAAGTGCTGGGGAGGTTACAAGGTGATCGGGTTGTCCCACGGGGGGCTCACAGTCTTAATCCCCATTTTCAATCAATCAATTGTATTTATTGAGCGCTTACTGCGTGCAGAGCACTGTACTAAGTTTCCAGATAAGGGAATTGAGGCCCAGAGAAGTGAAGTGACTTGCCCAAAGTCACCCAGCTGACAATTGGCAGAGCCGGGATTTGAATCCATGACCTCTGGCTCCAAAGCCCGGGCTATTTCCACTGAGCCACGCTGCTTCTCTAATGTGATCCCACTGTTGGGTAGGGACCGTCTCTATCTGTTGCCAACTTGGGATTCCCAAGCGCTTAGTGCAGTGCTCTGCACACAGTGGGCACTCAATAAATATGATTGAATGAATGAATGAATGAATGAATCCCCTCCCTCATTCATTCATCCCCCCGCCTTACCTCATTCATTCAATGGTATTTATTAAGCACTTGCTCTGTGCGGAACGCTGTACTGGGCGCTTGGGAAGTACAAGTTTGCAGCATATACAGGCAGTCCCTACCCAAAAGCGGGCTCCTTCCCCTCCCCACAGCACCTGTATATATGTTTGTACATACTTATTACTCCATTTATTTATTTTACTTGCACATATGTATTCTATTTATTTTATTTTGTGAATATGTTTTGTTTTGTTGTCTGTCACCCCCTTCTAGACTGTGAGCCCGCTGGTGGGTAGGGACCATCTCTCTTTGTTGCCAACTTGGACTTCCCAAGCGCTTAGTACAGTGCTCTGCACACAGTAAGCGCTCAATAAATACGATTGAATGAATGAATGACGTCTACAGGGATGGGAAAGTCACGGGAAGGACAGGGTTTGGGTGGGAAGATGAGGAGCTCTGCTTTGGACGTGTTCGGTTTGAGGTGACGAGAGGACAACCAAGTAGAGACATCTTCTAGACTGTGAGCCCACTGTTGGGTAGGGCCTGTCTCTATATGTTGCCAACTTGTACTTCCCAAGCGCTTAGTACAGTGCTCTGCACACAGTAAGCGCTTAATAAATACGATTGATTGATTGATTGAAGGTGGGAGGGAACTCGAGACTGCAGAGAGGGAAACAGATCAGGGACGGAGAGGGAGATTTGGGAATTATCCGCAAAGGGGAGGGAGTTGAAGCCGTGGGAGCGAATGCGTTCTCCGAGGGAGTGGGAGTAGATGGAGACTAGAAGGGGACCCAAAACTGAGCCTTGAGGGACCCCCACAGTGAGGGAGTGGGAGGCGGAGGAGGAGCCCGTGAAGGAGACGGAAAATGAACGGTCAGAGAGACAGGAGGAGAACCTGTATTCTTAAATGGTATTTAAGTGCTTGCTGTGTGCCGAATATGGTTCTAAGCACTGGGGTAGATACACCTTCATCAGGTTGGCCACAGTCCCTGTCCTACGAGAGGCTCACTGTCTCAAGTGGGAGGGAAAACAGGTAGCCCATGCCCATTTTATAGGTGAGGATAAGGAGGCCCAGAGAAGTTGCGTGGCTTGCCCCAGATGCCACAGTGGAGGCGGGATTAGAACCTGGGTCCTCTGACTCCCAAGCTCCATGCTGTTTCCACTGAGCCACACTTCCCCCCCCCCCGGACTTCCTCAGCTACGGGCTCCCTTTCCTCCTATGCCAAGGATGGTTTAGGGCAGAAAAGTCTAGAACTCACTGGGTCCCATCCCATGAGAAGCCCCTCTTCGCCCTCTCCATCCCCCCCGGCCTTACCTCCTTCCCTTCCCCACAGCACCTGTATATATGTATATATGTTTGTACGGATTTATTACTCTATTTTACTTGTACATATTTATTCTATTCATTTTATTCTGTTAGTATGTTTTGTTTTATTCTGTGTCTCCCCCTTCTAGACTGTGAGCCCACTGTTGGGTAGGGACCATCTTTATATGTTGCCAACTTGTACTTCCCAAGCACTTAGTACAGTGCTCTGCACACAGTAAGCACTCAATAAATATGATTGAATGAATGAATGAATGAATGAACCAGGAGAGGACAGTGTCCATTAGCCTGAGGTTGGATAATGTTTCCAAGGAGAAGAGGGTGGCCCACAGCGTCGAAGGCAGCTGAGAGGTGGAGGAGGAGGAGGATGGAGTAGAGACCATTGGATTTGTCAAGAAGGAGGTCGTTGGTGACCTTTAAGAGGGAGGTTTCTGTGGAGCGGAGTGGATGGAAGCCAGATTGGAGGGGGTCAAAGAGAGAATTGGAGGAGAGGAACTTGAGACGGCAGGGGTAAATGACTCCCTCAAGGAGTTTGGAGAGGAAGGGTAGGAGGGAGATGGGGGGGGGGGGGGGGTCAAGGGAGGGTTTTTTAGGACAGTCTGTTCTAAGTGCTTGGGAGAGTCCAATATAACAATAAACAGACACATTCCCTGCCCACAACAAGTTTTCAGTCTAAAAGAGGAAGACGGCCAAAGGAATATCAGGAACAAATATCGCTGTCGTATTTATTGAGCACTTACTGGATGCAGAGCACTGTCCTAAGCGCTTGGGAGAGGATAAAATCACAGAGTTTGTATATACATTCCCTATCCACAAGGAGCTTACGGTCTAGAGGAGGAGACAGAGATTAGTATGAATAAATGAATCAGAGAATTGGTGTGGGGCTGAGGAAGGGGGGAATAAAGGGAGTAAATCCACACACAAAGGAGACAGAGGGAGAGGGAGAATAGGGGAGGTTGGCCCAGAATTCATATTCTGCCAAATTGTAATTCCAAATTGCTTAGTACAGTGCTCTGCATACAGTAAGCGCTCAATAAATGCGATTGCATGAATATTTAAAAATCTCCGCAATTTTTTTCCTCTCTTTTTCTGTCACTGTGCTTCTCTGGGAGCCCCAATCGCAATCTCTCTGCCTATTTCTGTCTCTGTCTTTCCTTGTCTTTGTCTCTGGCTCTCCATTTCTCGGTCTCTCTCTATTTCTCTGTTCTCTTTCTCGGTCTCTCACTCTCTGTTTCTTTGTCTCTCTGCTTTGCTTTGTCTCTGTGTCTCTGTCTCTGTTTCCTTGTGTCTCTGTTTTTAAGCTCTGTTTCTGTCTCTGTTTTACTTTGCCTCTTTCTGCTCTGTTTCTCTCTGCCTATCTCTCTGCTTCGTTTTGTCTCTTTCCTTCATTCATTCAATTGTATTTATTGAGCACTTACTGTAACAATAATTCATTCATTCATTCAATCATATTTATTGAGCGCTTACTGTGTGCAGAGCACTGGACTAAGTGCTTGGGAAGTACAAGTTGGCAACATATAGAGATGGTCCCTACCCAACAGTGGGTTCACAGTCTAGAATGGGGAGACAGACAACTAAACAATAATAATAATAATAACAATGGCATTTATTAAGTGCTTACTATGCACAAAGCACTGTTCTAAGCACTGAGGAGGTTACAAGGTGATCAGGTTATCTCACGTGGGGCTCACAGTCTTAATCCCCATTTTCCAGATGAGGGAACTGAGGCACAGAGAAGGTAAGTGACTTGCCCAAAGTCACGCAGCTGACAATTGGCGGAGCCGGGATTTGAACCCATGACCTCTGACTCCAAAGCCCGGGCTCTTTCCACTGAGCCATGCTGCTTCCCTACTGTGTGCAGAGCACTGTAATAATAATAATAATAATAATAATGGCATTTGTTAAGCGCTTACTATGTGCAAAGCACTGTTCTGTACTAAGCACTTGGAAAGTACAATTTGCCAACAGATAGAAAATCCCTACCCCTTCTGTCTCTGTCTCTGTTTCTTTCTGTCTCTATCTTTTGCTCTCTGTTCCTCTGTCTGTCTTTGCTTTGTTTTGCCTCTACCCGTCTCTCTGCTTTGCTTTGTCTCTTTCTGTCTCTGTTTCTTTCTATCTTTATCTCTCCTTCTCTGTATCTATCTCTGTTTTGCTGTCT